>NC_081407.1:96697078-96827396 GCF_030272615.1 Cryptomeria japonica | reverse complement strand
CCCTTGGCCTATTACCTATCAAAAAAATAATAATTGAGTAAGTATAAATTATAAAATGATTTAAGATGACAATTTGTTTTATAGATAGATGGTTCTTAGATACAATGCTCAAGAAATGGTTTATCATTTCATCTTCATCAAAAAATTTAATTTATCCAAAATTAACATTGAGAGAGAGTAGGGGGAGGGAGAGAGAAGGAGGGAAGGAGGGAGAGGGAGAGAGGGAAGGAGAGAGGGGGGAGGAGAGAGAGGGAGAGGGAGAGGGAGAGAAGAGGGGGGAGGGAGGGAGAGAAAAGCGGTATGGAGGAAGGAAGTAGGAGGAAGAGAGAGAGAGGGGGGAGAGTAGGGGGAGAGTGTGTGTGTGTGTGTGTGTGTGTGTGAGAGAGAGAGAGAGAGAGAGAGAGAGAGAGAGAGAGGAAGTGAGATAGGGAAGGAGGGAGAGGGAGAGAGAGAGAGGGAGAGAGAGATGGGGAGGGAAGGTAGAGATTGTGAGAGAGGTAGAGGGAGGGAGAGAAGAAGAGGTATGGAGGAAGGGAGAGGGAGAGTAGGGGGAGGGAGGGAGGAGAGAGAGAGAGAGGGGGGAGGGAGAGGAAGTGAGATAGGGAAGGAGGGAGAAGGAGAGAGAGGGAGAGAGAGAGAGGGGGAGGGAAGGTAGAGAGAGTGAGAGAGGTAGAGGGAGGGAGAGAAGAAGGGGTATGGAGGAAGGGAGAGGGAGGGAGAGAGAGAGAGAGAGAGAGGAGAGAGAGAGAGAGAGAGAGAGAGAGAGAGGAGGAGGAGGAGGAGGAGGAGGAGGAGGAGGAAGAGAGAGAGGGAAGGAGAGAGAGGGAGAAAGAGGGGGGAGGGAGAGGAAGAGAGAGAGAGGGAAGGAGGGAGAGGGAGAGAGAGAGTGAGAGAGAGAGAGAGAGAGAGAGAGAAGGTAGAGAGAGGGAGAGAGGGAGAGGGAGGGAGAGAGGAAGAGAAGAGGGGGGGAGTGAGGGAGAGAAGAAGGGGTATGGAGGAAGGGAGAGGGAGAGAGAGAGAGAGAGAGAGAGAGAGAGAGAGAGAGAGGAGAGAGAGAGAGAGAGAGAGAGAGAGAGAGAGAGAGAGAGTGGGAGGGAGAGGAAGTGAGATAGGGAAGGAGGGAGAGGGGGAGGGAAGGTAAAGAGAGTGAGAGAGGTCGAGGAGGGAGAGAAGAAGGGGTATGGAGGAAGGGAGAGGAAGAGTAGGGGGAGAGAGAAGGAGGGAAGGAGGGAGAGAGAGAGAGAGAGAGAGAGAGAGAGAGAGAGAGAGAGAGAGGAGAGAGATGAGAGAGAGAGAGGGAGAGAGAGGGGGGAGGGAGAGGGAGAGAGAGAGGGAAGGAGGGAGAGGAGAGGGAGAAGAGGAGGGAGGAGAGAGAGGAGGGAGAGAGAGGAGAGAGAGAGAGAGAGAGAGAGAGAGAGAGAGAGAGAGAGAGGAGAGGGGAGGAGAGGAGAGTCGAGGAGAGGGAGGAGAGAGGGAGAGAGAGAGAGAGAGAGAGAGAGAGAGAGGGGGGGAGAGGGAGGGAGAGAGGGAGAGAAGAGGGGGGAGGTGAGGGAGAGAAGAAGGGGTATGGAGGAAGGGAGAGGGAGAGAGAGAGAGAGAGAAGAAGGGGTATGGAGGAAGGGAGAGGAGAGAGAGAGGGGGGGGTAGAGTAGGGGGAGTGAGAGAGAGAGAGAGAGAGAGAGAGAGAGAGAGAGAGAGAGGGGGGGGGGGAGGGGGAGGGAAGGAAGGAGAGGGAAGGTAGAGAGAGGGAGAGAGGTAGAGGTAGGTAGAGAGGTAGAGAAGAGGGGGGGGGGAGGGAGGGAGAGAAGAAGAGAGGGACCTATAACAACACCAAATAGCACACCATAGGACCTATAACGACACCAAATAGTGTCCTAAGGGGTCATAGAACACCATATGACCCCTTAGGAAACTATATGGTGTTGTTATGTGTCGTATGGTGTCTAAAGGGGTCATATGGTGTCCTAAGAGGTCACAGGACACCATATGACCTCTTAGGAAACAATACAACCTCTAATGACACCTAAGGGGTCATATGGTGGGCTAATAGAATGATATATTAAATTTAAAGTTATAAATAGAACATCATACAATAGATCATCAGTAGTTTAGTTTTGATATAGCTAAGTTAGACCATTGTGAGCATAAGAGAGAGTCCAAGCGAACAAACAATGAGGCTTCTCTAAAAAGAAAGTGTAAGAGCTTGACCTAACCCTAAGAGTACTGCCTAAGTTCTAAAACATATTATGCTATTAAATTTGCAAGGTTATAAGACTGATCTCAATTGCGACTATAGGAATTACAGAAGAAGAGAAAGAGGGAGAGAGAGAAGAAGAGAAAGAGGGATGGGGTATGGAGAGAGAGAGAGAGGGGGGAGAGAAGGAGGGGGAGAGAGGAAGAGAGATCGAATCCAAGACATAATATGACCCTTAAAACACGATATGACCCCTAACAACATCTAAGGGGTCATAGGTTGTCCTAAGGGGTCATATGACACTATATTATCCCTTAGCACACCATAGGACCTATAACGACACCAAATAGTGTCCTAAGGGGTCATAGAACACCATATGACCCTTTATAACACCATATGGTGTTGTTATGGGTCATTGGTGTCTCGAGGGGTCATATGGCATCCTATGAGCTCTTAGGACACCATATGGTGTTGTTATGTGTTGTATGGTGTCTTAAGAGGTCATATGGTTTCCTAAGGGGTTACAAGACACCATATGACCTCTTAGGAAACAATACAACCTCTAATGACACCTAATGGGTCATATGGTGGGCTAATAAAATGATACATTAAATTTAAAGTTATGAATAGAACATCATACAATAGAACATCAGTAGTTTATTTTTGATATAGCTAAGTTAGACCATTGTCAGCATAAGAGAGACTCCAAGTGAACAAACAACGAGGCTTCGCTAAAAAGAAAGTGTAAGAGCTTGACCTAACTCTAAGAGTATTTCCTAAGTTCTAAAACATATGATGCTATTAAATTTGCAAGGTTATAGGACTGATCTCGATTGTGACTATAGGAATTACACACTTCATTTCTTTCATGGGTATGTACCGTTCAAACCCTATTCCTCCTATTCAATATACACATACAAATCCATCAGTCAATTTTCTTAGGAGAGCATACATGATAAAAATCAAAGAGGAAGTTGCAGACAAGAAATAAATTCACTTACTTCTATAGAAGTGCAAGCACAGTTGCAATGGGGTATGGAGGGAGGGAGGGAGAGAAGAAGAGAAAGAGGGATGGGGTATGGAGGAAGGGAGAAGGGGGAGGAGAGCAAGAGAGAGAGAGGGATGGGGTATGGAGGAAGGGATAAGGGAAGAGAGGGAGGGATGGGGTATGGAGGAAGGGAGAAGGGGAGAGAGGGAGAGAGAGAGAGAGAGAGAGAGAGGCACCTTGTATGCGTTTGAGAGGGGGAGACAATACACTTATATGTGTATATATATACTTAATATATTATATATTATTATATACATATATATATATATATATTATATATTATATGTATATACACATATTATATATACAATACCATATTATAAACATATTATATATTACATATATTATATATATATATACGCATATTATATATACAATAGCACGTACACGTTGTTTATAGTAAAAAGAGCGTGTACGCATTGTTCATAGTAAAAAGAGTGCGTACACGCTGCTTACACCATAAGTACTCCGTACGCACTTTTTAAACCATAAGTACCTCGTATGCGCTTTTGACTTTTTAGGCTTGGAAATAGGCCTAGATGACAAAGTTGCAGTTTGGAAGTTTGATTTCCCTCCATTTCTCTCATTTTTGACGTGTTTTATTTTATCAACTTGGTTTATCAACTTTGTCATCATCAGGTTTACACTTCATCAAGTGACTATTTCTAAAATTGCAACCATATTTTCACCCATCTTTTGAGCTTTCTAACCATATAATTTTTTTTCAATTTGAACAACAATAACATTATTATTGAATTTCTTTTACCAGTGTCTCCATAGTTCTCACAGACATAGGTGCACCATTTTTTAATAACTTTTGATATACTTATCTAAATTTTAAAAAAATTATATATTATTGTAGTGCACTTGATTCTTTACAAAAAAAATTTAAAAAAATTGTATTTTTGATTTGTTTAGTGCAACTTATGCTTCGCGCACGAACAAGTACCTAATTTTTCAGGAAGTGCTCGATTGGAAAAATCAGAAGAAAAAAAATACTCAACAAAAAATTACAAAAAAATACACATCTTCTATTTCTCACTCTTAACTATCTTTCTGCCAAAGGATTTATCAAAATACTAAATCTAACTATGACTTTTTTGATACGCACGTCAGACACTATGTTATGTTTTTTCAGAAAAAATTAGGGTCTATTTTTTGTGTGCAAAGGATTTGACCCCCTTAATCTTATCTAATTTTGAAAAAGTTTAGTAGTTTTCAAACTAGATTCAGATTACTACAATATTTGTTCTTTGATTATCTTCATATCTTGAGTGGATAACTTTCAAATTTTGCCTCGAAGTTCAGGTTCACCTGATTTCAGAAAAAAAAAGTGTCCACTTATACCCCCCTTTATGATCACCATCTTTGTGCACTTACCCTTATTTAATTAGTTCATTAGTCTTTTCTACCCATGACACATGTCATTCATCTCTTAATTTTCCTCTTACCTACCCTCTTATCATTTAATCATTTTCTCTACCTACCCTTTAATCATAACTGACCATTTATCTTTACACCTCTTAATCTTATCCCTCCATTTCTTACAGTGTTCTCTATATAAGAGGATGCCCTCTTCATTATCAACCCTAACAACTGCTTCAATTAAGCCTTCTTGCGATCAAGCTATCAACCACATTTCCTTTCTTTGTTGAGCTCTTGTGCACACATGAAATTTGAGAGCAAATATATCAAACAAGGTCAATGGAGATAGGAGACAATGGAGATTGAAACCCTACTAGACATGTGAATGGTATATCTTGTTTTGTTATTGTGTATTTACTTGATATTAGGCATCTCTATTGGTATTGGTGAATGTTTCATTGTAGGACCTAGATTGTTTGTGCTTGGATCTTTGTTAGTCTTTCAATATTATTGTTTTCATCATCCATTTTCACCGAATACATTTTGGCACGCTCGATGGGACATGGATTTTTGTTAGATCTATGTTTTTTTTGCAGTATTTTCTAACCCTATATTGCTATTTTGTAAAAGAAATTGGGGAATAACCTTGTGCAGCTAGGGTTTTGGACACAAGAGTAAGATTTTTGAGAGATTTGATCAGATCTCAAAAACCAATTGAAATTTTTGCATCGAATGTTTTTCAGGTTGGGGACAGTATCAGAAGTAGTTAGTCAAAAATTTAGATTTTTTAGAGCATATTTGTATTTTTTATGATTTTTCATAAAAAAAAATAATTTTGGAAGAAAATTAGCAATTTTTTGGGATTTTCTTACATTTCTAGAAAGTTCTCATAATTATACAGGGGTCTATTTTTTGTGATTTAAATTTGGGTGCAAAATAATACGTGAAAAATCGGATCTTTAAAAATTAGGGTTTTGCAATCATTTGATCAGATATCACAAATGGCTTAGAATTTTTGTATCAAAGTTTATTTGCAAATTGGGGAGAGTATCAAGAGTTTTCAGTCTAAATTTTAGATTTTTTGGACCATATTTCTATTTTTTATGAATTTTTTATCCTTTTTCATTAAAAAAATAAAATTTTGGAGCAAATTAGCGCAATTTTTTTTATTTTCTTACATTTCTAGAAATTTATTAGTATTATACAGGGGATCTATTCTTTATAAATTTAAATTTGATGCAAAATAATTCATGAAAAATTAGATCTTTACAAATTAGGGTTTTGCAATGTTTGATCATATCTCACAAATTGCTTAGAATTTTTGTAGGAATTGTTTTTTGTAGGTTTGTAATACTATCAGGAGTTTCTAGTACAAAATTTAGATTATTTGGATCAAGTTTGATTTTTTTATAATTTTTCATAAAAAATAATTTAAAGAGCAAATTAGCAATTTTTTTGGATTTTCTTACATTTCTGGAAATATCTTGAAATTCTATAGGTGGTTTGTTCTTTACGATTTCAATCTTGATGCAAAAAAAATTGTGGAAAATCAGATCTTTGGATTTGTCAAAAAATGTATTGTCAAAGACCCCTTTCACATTTGGATTTGGATTTCTAAAATTTACCTAATTAGTGTGATTGTAGGTGGGGTTAATCTATTAGAACTACTAATAATTTATGTAGGGGTCATCTACGTGCGTGTCTTTAGATTTTATTCCAATTAGGCTCACATCTCTTTTTCATTTGGGGTTAAAGAACTTGTTTGAAGTGTTTGGTTCTCTTTGCATATTTTATATTTATAACGCTAGAGTTGATAACAAAAGTATTCTCTCCCTCGCCTTCCATTGGACCTTGGGTCTAAGAGAAATTGTTATCATCTTCTATTTAGGTAGGAGGGCCTACCTCCCAAGTAGCCCATAAGGCCAAGTGAGAGGGAACGACCCAAGTGGTAACAGGCTAAAGCCAAGCTCTTCCATGCCACTATAAATAAAAGTGTTTGTGACAAAATTTGCAAGCAACAAGTGATACATGTTGCTATAATGGAATTATGACTTCCCATAAACCCTATAGAGTGCAAAATTTATAGGCTGGGAGGCCTTCCATTTAATGGAGCGTAACATGTTGCTAATTATAGCAACACAAATGGATGCCCTTCCTAAAAACCCCTTGTTTTAGAAGCCAAAAAGCTTCTAGTTGTTAGTACAGGAGGTCGGACCTCTGATGTCATCTCACATTCTAATGGTTCTTAGTAGAAATACAAAGTTTTCCATGGGGAGTTTTCATGGGGACTTGTGCTTGGCTATCCCAGAGAAGTGAGTGTCGTGGAGTGGAGCCAGTGGGGTCAAGCATCTAAGTATCCACTTTGAATAAGCGTAGTTGGGAAACCAAGTGAGATCCAACAACTATTGTCCTAGCTAGCCTTAGGATTTGTGCTTACATGTTTTCATTTCAAAACAGACAAATTGTTGGCATTCTATGCTCATATGAGATTGGTTGATGTTGTCATTGATGACAACCAACTGGTATTGGGTTACACGAGATCACTGGCAAGCGCTTACACCGGCATTCATATTTCACCGGCAACAAAGCATACTGGCACTCAGGCCGACATGGGATGAACTTTTGATTATTGTGTTATAATGTAATTATCTTTTGTGAGCCGACTTGATATATTGTAATGACTCATATAAGTATGAGATCTCATAAGTCATTTTGTATGTATGAGAGATAGCGAATATTGTAATCAAGGAGATTATTGTATAAGGTGATTTAGTGATAGCAAAGCTTTTTGGTTAAGGTATCTATTTGAGCTTAAACCGGTACTGAACCAAGCATTAGAGATGCAATTTTGAGTAGTACTTTGTATTGGATTTTAATTATCCATTTTGTAGTCAATGAGACTCTTCTGAGCAATGAGCTCTACGTTGTTGGCCTTCCTTCATGTGCAGGCCCCCATTGTAAGTAATATTTATTCATTGGCCAGTGAGTAAATATTGTGGGTCACAAATCCCATTGAGGTTTTTCCCACACCGGATTTCCTCATTAAAATATTTTGTGTTATGGTGTGCATTTATGTTGTCTCTGTTATTTCTCTTTACTGCACTATTTCTTGCTTATCGATACACTGTTTTGGGTTGCAAAGTTATAAATAAGTTTAAATATTCAATCAACTGGTTAGACACTGATTCACCCCCCCTCTCAGTGTCTTTGGACTATCATTGAATCTAACACAAACACCTTTAGACATCGTGTCTTCATTGTTTGTTATGTTTTCTTGTCACTAGAAGTCAAAACATTGAGATTTGGTTACATTAACAACTTCACAATTGGACATAATTGTAAAAAAAATTCAAAATCACGTCCGGGTTTACTTAAATTGCAGCTGTGTTCAAAACTAATAAATTGCAAAAGAATTTTCAAGAGATAAAGGACTTAAGTTTTCAGATTCAATGAGCTTCTAAGGATGCTTCCTATAGGGCTTCATTCTTCACTCAACCTATCTTGGTCACACATATTCAATCATTTTCCTTCACTTGCATTGCCCTCATACATATTTTCCAAATCTGAGTCAAAAGGTTACTTTGCTTGTCCTCATCAAACTTTGCAAACATACTACAACACAAAACTAGGTGATTCCCATATCAAGATCTATCATCTTAGGGTCTCATTTGGTCTTCTTGAGTCAAGGTCAACTTACCTCATCAAGAGATCCATCATCTCTTTGGAAGCCACACCTTACTCTAAAAACATACATACATACATTGGTATTACACTCTTGGACGTTGCAAGTTTACCCCAGATTCATCTATACTTCATACACCTCTTGGTCTTCCATAGTCTTTGCGTTTTCATACTACCTCTCATTTTGGTCAAGATGTTAGTCCATGGGTGAAACCCGTTCACAAAGGTCTAGAAGGGAAGCCGAAGAAGTTTTAAGGTCTTTAAACATGAGTACTTATGAGTTTGATGGAGATGAATTTTACAATCCATTTGACAATCATAGTAATATACCAGACAATGACAATGACAACAATGAGAACAACAATGGAAATGATAATGACAATGACAATGCATCTATGGATTCTGCAGAAGTTGAGGAAACTATTGTGGATCCCCATTTTAATAAATTGGTTCAAGAAATCATGAAGAGGGATAGACAATATTTCCTACAAGTTATGGCACAAAGTGGAACAAGATTACCCCATGATTTGGATACGTCACAAATTTTGGAGGATTGTCCAAATCAAGCAAATCTAGCTAATACAAGGCAAATGAGGCCCAATACTGGTGGTAATAGGAGAGACCATCTCGTGCTTGATTCACCTTCCTCCCTATTTTAAAAACCTGAAATTCCAAACACATACACTCATTCTCATGCCAGTCATGATAGAACCTCTCATGAACAACCTCGTAGTCATCCTTTCCCATGGAGAAGAACTACCACCACACATGTTCATGATGATACCCAAGATCATACAAATGCATATAATTGCACTCAAGCAAATATTCAAAATCATAACAGGAGGAGACCATATGTCAGATTTAGGGGCAATACTGAAGATCGCTCTTACGATACCTCCCATCTTCATGGTCATGACATGTATTGACCTAGACCTAGTTCTCCTCATTACAACACCATACCAAGTGGTCCATATGCAAGCTATAACTATTCCCCTCCTCTGTAGAACACATTTATGATCAATACCATTCATATATGCATTATATCCCTCCTCCTCATCTCGGTGGCTCGGGAATGGGACTATCTCAAAGAGAAAAGACACCACCCAAGAATGACTTGCAACAACAAATCAAGGATTTGCAAAAGCAAATGGAAGACATGAATATACCAAAGCAATAGTACACAATGAAAGACATATTTCCTTAACCATTTTATAGAAGCATTCCAATGCCTCCATTTCCTCCACATATCGTGATACCAAAATTTGACAAATATAGAGGCAAGGGAGATCCTAAGGCACACATAAGACAATTTTTCACAACTTGCATTGAGGTAGTAGGAGAAGAAACATATTTGATGAGATTGTTTCCACAAAGCTTAGGCAAATAAGCAATGGAATGTTTCTCCCAAATTCCACCTAGAATTAAGTCATGGAGTGATCTAGCAGAGGCTTTTATACAACACTTCTCATACAATATTGAAATAGATGTGTCGGTGGCTACCTTGTGCAATACTAAGTAGAAAACTAGGGAATCTTTCTCTTCATTCGTACAACATTTGAGAGGTCTTGCTAGTCGATTCTCTTGTGTTGTCCTAGAAAAACAAATGGTAGAAATGTTCACTCAAAATGTCAACAAGGACATTAGATATGAGTTAAGAAAAACTTGTTTGTCTACTTTCAAGGAGGTTATAGAAAAAGGATTGGCAACAGAGAAAGTCCTTATTGAATAAGGTGTCATTAAGATATTCAAAGAGAACAAAGAGGAATAAAATGGGAAAGACAAACTCCATTTTTTGGAACAAGAATAAGAAAATAGTCAATGATGGGGTAATAGATGAAAATATTGTAAAACCAAAAGTAACTTTCCCCAATGCAAGTTCTTCTAGTACAAGCAATCAAGTGAATAATCAAAGGCAATCAAAACCTCAAAGAAAATACACTCCATTGGAAGAATTGATTGAAATAGAATTCAAGAAGTTAGTGGAAAACAAGCTCATAACACTACTAGATAATCCACCATATGAAGTGAAAGTAAAACCAAATTGGTGGAATGATGATGAATATTGTGAATATCACAAGAGTAAAGGGAATTTAACTAGCAATTGTCACAAATTGAAGAATATAATACAGGATCTCATTGATAGAGGTGGCATAGAAGTTGATGGTCACACCTCCAATGAAGACCACGTGATGTTCAAGGATCCATTTCCTAAACATGACAAAGGAAAAGCTAAAACCACAGATAATCAAGCTAATTATACCAAGACACCCTATGATTATGATTCTACTATTAATAACATTTCAATGAACAATCATGTTTCGACCATTATCATAAAGGACAAAACTCTCTAAGGTTCTACCCAAAGGAGTAAAGTTGTTTTGAAATGCATTTGACCATCTTCCTCATCTTCCAAAAATGAAACCTCCAAATGTAATGTCACAACCCGTCGAGGTAAAGTCACATTACAAGGCATTCCATCCAAGACCACAACCTCATCATCCACCAAGAATGAGTATGATCTTGTAGATTAGCTAGGGAAAACACCTGCCCTCATCTTGATTCTTGAGCTATTATGCATATCCCCTTCACATAAGGCTATCATTGACAAAGTATTGAGAGAGACCTCTGTACACACCGATCTGAATGTGGACCAATTTCAAGCCATGGTGAGGTATCTTTCTGTTTTGCATAGCCTTACATTCACAGAAGCCGATGATGCATCTGTAACCTAGCCTCATAATGCAACTCTACATATTGAAACATTTCTCCATAAAAACCAAATAAAATGAGTCTTGATAGATGGAGGAGTAGGTCTAAACATTTTTACATTGAATACTACTAAGCAATTGGGATATTCTGAAAAGGTTGTGAATTCTACACATGCAATCACCATTAAGGCATATGATCATGAAGAAAGCTCATCCAAAGGAACAATCACCTTACCTCTAAGAATTGGGTCAATCATAAAGGATGTGGTTTTTCAAGTCTTTGATCTAGATCTCACATATAACATACTTCTGGGGCGCCCATGGATACATGAAATGATAGTAGCTGCATCAACATATCATCAATGTATCAAATTTCCTTAAAATGGAGTTGAAGTAACAGTAAGAAGTGATCCAAATCCATTCATGTATTGCAACAACCTATGACCAAGATCAGAGATAATAATTCCAATTAATAGAGAAGAAACTCCATCATCAACATATGTGGATCCAGAATCCTTGAAAGCTTCTACATCAAAGAAAGCAGAGCTCAAAGAAAAATTCAAGGTTAAAGACATGGGATGTGATGAGTATATCTTTCATGTTGATCAACTCCCACTATCTCCTAAGACATTTAATTGACAAGAACAACCTACAAACAATTTTCAATATCAAGGAACTGGGTGTGAACCACCTAGTGTTGTGGCTAATAAGTTTGAATGCAAAGGTCCTCTAGCAA
Organism: Cryptomeria japonica; assembly: GCF_030272615.1. Taxonomy (NCBI): domain Eukaryota; kingdom Viridiplantae; phylum Streptophyta; class Pinopsida; order Cupressales; family Cupressaceae; genus Cryptomeria; species Cryptomeria japonica. The sequence goes on along the minus strand of NC_081407.1, from coordinate 96,815,664 downwards.
TGCAAGCAACTCTTGATATCAATAGTCCTAAGAGTGGTTCCAACAAAGAATCTGTTGAATATATCGCCAACCCTCTTGAGAACTCCTATAGCCTTACCATATCATCCACTCATTCCATTTCCACTCCACTTCTAGACTTGGATCAACAAGAATCACAAAACCCCTTACTAATTGGGGATCAAAAATCAAGCCTTGAAAAGAAAAATCTAAAAGTAAAAAATAAAGAAAAGTCCTTTAGTCAAAATAAAAATCAAAAGCTATTAGACTCTACAAAAATCAAAGTCAAGGATACAAATCATATAAAGAAAAAAGAACAAGAGTTGATCTCCCCTAATATCAAAATAACTAGGGGCAAAAGTTCTAAAATTTCAAGTCAAAAGATATACTTGTTGATCCTAAGTCTCCATTATGCCATGCTACTTTCATTTCCTTTTGTAAACATAAGCCTTCATAACTCATCCAGTTGTTCCATGCATCCATTCCCTTTTGGTGTTACATCACATCAATGGACCTTTTAATGGAACTTCCTCGAAGGACTTTTTTGTCAAGGATGCCCAAACTTCTTTAGGTGACACGCATATGGGTGAACATAGTTCACACATTAGTAATTATACCTTAGTTCCTTGATCAAGGAAGATAATCAAGGGAGAAAAACATCATTTAGTCAAGGAAGGAGGCAGCTATAATCATAAGGTAAAGCCTCGCACATTTGAGGTGGGTGACTTAGCACTGAGAGAGAATCCTAAGAATCAGTAGAACTAAGAAAAGAAGGGAAAGTTTGAACCAATTGGCTTGGTCTTTACGTCATCACAACAGTCTATGAATCAAGTGCATAGCAACTTTTGACACCAGATGGAGAACCTTTGGAGGATCCTATCAACAACATGCACCTTCGTAGGTTTTACACATAGCTTTTTAGAGTATCCTAATTCAAAAATACAAAAAAAAAAAAAAAATCAAAAAAATAAAATACAAAAATACAAAAAAATCATAAAAATAGAAAAATCGTTACTTGATGAAAACTTGACAAATAAGCTCCTTGTGACACAAAAAAATTGAAAAATTGAAAAAAGTAAAGAGAAATAAATCCGTCCAATGGTGAAAACCACTTCGGTGGCGCCCTAGGCAAGTACCATGGTGAAAACTGGGCTATCGATGCCATGTGTAGAGACATTGCTCCTCCCTCCTTCAAGATTCAATCTCATCCTTTCACTTTGCACACACTCACAACCTAATCCAAAATAAATTTACCCATTCCCATCATGGCTTGTTATTGATCTACCTAAGATTGGTTAGTCGTTCATATTAAATCCCCCTTTTCACCTTTCCTTCCATAATAAATCAGGTCCAATCTATAACTGGGGCAAAATCCTAAGTCTAGTGATGGGTGTGGAACCTTAAGCATAGCATGTTTTGAGGAGAATCGTCTTTTTCATTCCTCTTTTTCGCTCACAATCCGCAATAAGAAGTCATTTGCATCGCCAATCCGCAATAAATTTTTGCTCTTCTTCGTAATAAAGTATCAATTTCATGGATTGAGTCAGTTTGAGATGAGACACAATCAGCAGTGGGCTTTCAACAAATGAAATCTTTCAGCAAACTTTGGCAACAATATAGTTTTTCAGCTGTATACGGTGAAAATGGATAACAATAATAACAATATTGAAAGGCTAAATGAATCCAACTACAAAAACCCTAGCCTAACAACAACAAAGATCCACCATAACATATGAAGATTACCTAAGACAATGCAAATCACATGAAATCACAAAGATTATACCATACATGTCCAATAGGGTTTTGATCTCCATTCTTCCTATCTCCATTGATCTTGCTTGATATATTTGCTCTCAGATTTTATATGCACAAGAGCTCAACAAAGAATGGAATGTGGTTGCAAGTAGGATCATAAGTGTAGTCGAGTCCTCCAGATTGTCAATTAGGGTTTGATAATGAAGAAGGCATCTCCTTAAATAGAAGACACAATAAGAAATGGAGGGATAAGATTGAGAGGTGTAAAAGGAGGTCGGCTATGATTAGAGGGTAGGTAAAAGAAATAATAAAATAATGAAAGGGGTAGGTAGTGTAGGAATTAAGAGATGAATGACATGTGTCATAGGTAGAAAAGGCTAATGAATTAATTAAATAAATAAAGATTTATTTAATTAATAGAAGAAGTAGGATAATTAAATAAATAAGAATATTTATTTAATTTAGGAAAAGGATAATTTAAATAAATAAATGTATTTATTTAAATGAGAAATAAGGCTAGAAGAGGATAAATGAATTAATTAAATAAATAATAGAAGAATTAAGCTTAGATAATTAAATAAATAATATTTATTTAATTAGACATGACAATTTTGGGTGTCTACATTTTGCCCCTCTTTGAGACAATGCGACTTGTCGCATTGTTTCAAAGAAGATAAGGCGAACTAATACAGAGTTGCCCCAGAATGGGAATGATATGCCCCCTCGAAAGATTGGATGAAAATGTCTAAAAAAATTGCAGACAATCTCTCGATAAGAAAGAAAGGCTAGAATGGATTGACCGGATAAAGTGACAAAGTCACGGGATAACGAAGACTGACTCGGGAAAATGAATGCGAGGGCTAGGGTAGGCTATAAGATAGACCACGGGGGAAAATACATCCTCATTGTCATCCACGCATCCACAAGAGCATATTGCAGAGCGAAAATAGAGCAGGAGCAGTCAGCAGCGATGGCTTTCAATCACAGATTCGACCGCGTTCGCCGATTTCAGAGGCTAGCAGAGGCAGGAGAGCCGGTAAGTACCGCCAAACCTCCTCGTACTTTGACGCATTTAATTTTTTGTCATTAATGCATGTCGAATAGGGAAATAAATGCGCTTAGACTAGGGTCCAAAAAATGTCAAAAAACGTCCAGGCGCGTCTGCGTTGGTGCCAGGCGCGTCTATGTCGGCTAGGCGCGTCTGTGTTTGTGCCAAGCGCGCCTATGTCTGGACCCGCGTCTGTGTCAAATGCGGCCACGTCTGTGCTGTTCAGGCGCGTTTGTGCCAAGAAGGCACGTCTATGTCAACTAGCCACGTCTATGCAGAGCATAGGCACGTCTGTGTCTGGCAGGCGCGTCTATGCAGTCTTTAAAAGCGTTTGTGTCATGTAAGCAAATTTACGTTTGAAAAGTATGAATTTGCATCTTCTAGGTCAAATCGGCAGTTCTGTGATGAACATACGTTGTCGATTGGATAAGCTGTTGAGAGGATACACTCAAGCAGGTCCTCTAGAAAGACTAGGATAGATCAAGGCACTTTGTGATGAACAGTGAGTACCAAGATAAAGTACTTTGTGATGAACAGGGAGTACTAAAATATGAGCAGCACTTTGTGATGAACAGGGAGTGCAAATGTGAGTAACACTTTGTGATGAACAGGGAGTGTCACCCACGTAGTACTTTGTGATGAATAGGGAGTACCACTAGGATAAATAGCAACACTTTGTGATGAACAGTGGGTGTCACTAGGGTAGATAGCCATATGCATTTAGATAGCATTTTGTGATAAACAGTGAATGCCACTATGACTGACATGATTGATTTGCTTGACTGCAAGAGTATTTGCCTATGCTAGAGTCACGGGAGAGATTCCCGTCGACACAGAGGTTGCGACCTGAGTTGTCGTTTCAGGATAGAGTTGCCATCGAAAAGATGGGTTTGAGACATATATTGTATGTGCCTGAGTTTCGGGCAAACATGGGTTTGCTGACTGCGCTAGCTGAGAGATGGCACTCTGAGACGTGCACATTCTATTTGCCTATGGGTGAGATGACAGTCACCCTGGAGAATGTATACAGGATTCTGCGGGTGCCGATCGATGGGGAGCTGATGCCATACGATCGAGATGGTGATAGAGAGGCATTGAGACGGGTATTTCAGGACCCTGGATTAGAGATGAGGGCAGGACACGTGGCCTGGGATACCATGACAGCCACAGGGTTAGCATTGCCGGCAGTGATCAGAGGAGCTATCAGTGGGTTCCTGTGTCCAGATAGGGCGACATGGGGTTTGGCTGTGGGCTGGGGGGAGCACTGGAGACGCTGATGACACAGCATACCAGATATGCCTGGGGACCGTGTGTGCTGGCCCACCTGTATTATGAGCTGCATCAGTTTGTTTATCATGGATCAATGGGATTGGGCTGCGGGGTTACATTGCTACAGGTGTGGGCTTATGAGCATCTACCAGTGACGAGTCCCATACACTTCAGAGGCAGGGGTCATGGACACAGCTTCGTGCATTTATATGATATGATCACCTCGTAGCCACGAATTGGCAGGCTAGAGTACTGGTGGCGAGTGATTGATGACATTGATGAGGTCATATGGCGACCTTATATGGGCTGCGAGCAATGGGAGGATGACGCGGTTGAGTTACCGTACACCTTCTAGAGTAGGTATCTAATTGGGCGGACGCCCTATGTGCTAGAGAGGCAGCTGGTAGATAGGATTGGCCGACAGTTTGGCCGGATTCAGAGGATGCCCCGAGGATCAGGCATGTATGTCCGCACAGTTAGAGATCAGGCACAGTTTGGGCTGCTACTGTCATATGATCAGGAAGTGACTCAGCTAGTGGAGATGATACCTCTTCCATGGGACATGTGGCCTAAGATTGAGGATGCTGGGATGGATGCAGAGTATACAGCATATTGGGCAGAGCATCCATTCCCACGGTTGACAGATCCTGGAGAGGCACTAGAGGGAGATGGTGGGGGAGATGATGATGATGGTGGAGGTGATGGGGACAGAGGCCGATGGAGGAGGAGAGGAGTAGTTGGGGAGAGGCGAGTTTCACCTCAGAGGGAGGGTGGAGAGGAGAGGTAGGCTCGGGTGGTGAGGGGTCGCGGTGGATTGCCTTTACAGGTGGCAACAGCACAGGGTCCCAGGCAGGTGCAGATACAGGGATAGGGACAAAGACAGGTACCAATACAGGTACCTGTACAGGCACAGGGGTAGGCACCCTTTAGAGGATGAGCCACAGGCAGGAGCAAAGGCAGAGGGGGTTGACCCAGTCGAGGTTGAGCTACTGGATCTGAGGGAGATCTGCCAGGGCCAGGCAGATGAGATTCAGGATCTGGAGAGGGAGAGGGATCGACTCAGGACCAGGCTCAGGGATACTAAGCGAGAGCGAGATCAGGTGATCCAGCGCTACACAGAGGCTGAGACAGCACTAAGGGCCGGGAGGCAGGCAGCAGAGGACACAGGGGCCAGATATGCCTATGATCTGTGGGCAGGAGAGGAGATAACCTATTGGAGGGACCTCTACTATGGTGCAGTGCCAGCAGATCAGCGGGCGAGGAGCTTCCATAGACCGTCGCGTACAGTGACAGCTACGGGGGGGAGCCGGAGGAGACAGGCATCGAGTGGTGGGGTCATGGGTCCTCCACCACCACCAGATAGAGGGGACAGGCAGGATGATCCTGGGGCGGGTCCTTCAGGGGCTCAGATTCCGTCGATGCCAGGCGGCTCCGAGGGAGGGAGTTCATCATAGCCTTAGAGGGCTCCCTTTGTATCAGTATTGTACCATTTTGTATTGTAGACACCTGCGGGTGCTTTTGTAGCCATATGATTTTGACATCATTGTATCATGACACTTTTGATTATATATATGAGATGATTCATCTTTGCGGCAGCTATATGCATGTGTACCTATGTGATGAGATGTTCTTATGATGTATGTTTATGTTTCTATGTGATGGATGCAAATATGTATATGATGCAATGCAATATATTTTTGTTTTTATATGTGTATGCATGATGCAAATGTGAATGTATGTAATGCAAATGAATATGATAATGCAAATAATTATTTACATGATGAAAATGTAAAATGTGCTAATATGTGTTGTGTGTAGGATGTGATGCAGTTGTGGTATCTATATGTATGTATGAAATGCTTATATGTGGTAATGCAGGTGCAACTACATGAAATGCAAATGTTTTTGGTGTGTCATTATACTCAGTCATGTGATAGCAGGCTACGCGGACTCGAGAAGGACGATGGAAGTCAATCAAGAAAGGGGGATGAAAGATAGAAGATATGAAAGTGAAAGAGCTTCTTATGCGTTATCATCATTGAGCTTTATTATGGCAAGTAGGTTATGACAATCGAGGCATATGTTCGACCCAGAAAGTCATTGTACCTGTTTGCATGGAGATAAGACAGTCACAAACAAGGAATGCCCCAATTCATACTAGACTCACAGTGTCCTCATATCCTTGGACAAGTCATAGCATTACTAAGAGACAATCCACAGACAGCAAATACAAATAGGTGATGATACCCCATCCTTGCCTTTCTAGTCAAAGACATCCTGGAGATAGAATCTTTAGTCAGAGACATCCTGGAAAAGCTAAAAGACATGTCACCAAAAAAGATGAAATCAAAAGAAAACCAAGACTTGACACCAACATCCACTGTAGTCCTCAAGTTTAGTGTCTCTTGTCACTTGTATAAGTCTTATTTGATTGTGGTCACAATGTTTACTTTCACAAAATGGATAGATAGCACTGAACCATAATGTTGTCTGAGTTTGTTGAAAGATTTGATTTGTTGAAGCCCATTGTTCCTGCTGTGTCTCATCTGAAACTGACTGAATCTATGAAACTGATACTTTATTGTGGAGAAGACGAAACTTTATTACAAATCTGTGATGCAAATGTTGCTTTATTGTGGATTGTGCGCAGATAGACTAAAGGAAGCTGGAAGAAACTGTACTCCTCAGAACATGTGATGTTCTTAGTTCCATACCCACCACTAGACGTAGGATTTGCCTTAGCCACAGATAGGATCTGATTTATTATGGATGGAAAGGGAGGTGAGAAGGGATGTTTATTATGAATGGCTAACCAATCTTGGGTAGATCAATAACAAGCCATGATGGGAATGGGCAAGTTTATTATGAACGAATAGGTTGTGAGTGTGTGCAAAGTGAAGTGATGAAAGAGAATCCTGAAGGAGGGAGGAGCAATGTCTCTACACATGGCGCTAGTGACCCAGTTTTCACCATGGTACTTGCCCAGGGCGCCACCGAAGTGGTTTTCACCATTGGACGAAATTATTTCTCTTTACTTTTTTCGATTTTTCAATATTTTTTGTGTCACAAGGCGCCTGTTTGCTAGGTTTTCACCAAGTAACGATTTTTTGCTTTATAATTTTTTTTGTATTTTTGAAATTTTTGACTTTTTTTGTATTTTTCGAATTAGGATACTCTGAAGAGCTTATGTGTAGAACTTGCGAAGGTGCATGCTGTTGATAGGATCCTCCAAAGGTTCACCTTCTGTAGTTGAGAGCTAATATGCACCCGATCCATATGCTGCTGTAATAATGTAAGGACCAAGCCAATTTGGTTCGAACTTGCCCTTCTTCTCTCTGTCTTGTTGATTTTTAGGATTTTCTCTGAGAACCAAGTCACCCACCTCAAATGTGTGAGGCTTGACCTTGTGATTGTAGCTGTGACTCATTCGTTGTTGGTAAGCTTTGAGATGACTAAAAGCAATTTGTCTTCGCTCATCCAGTAGTTCTAGTTCTTGTAAGCGAGAGACCCTATAGTCTTCATCACTGATGATGTTTTGCAAAGAGACCCATAAAGAGGGTAGCTCGACCTCAATAGGCAAGATGGCTTCAGAACCATAGACTAGTGAATAGGGTGTAGCTCCTGTGGGTGTATGGACACTTGTGCGGTAGGCCCAAAGTGCAGGATTAAGTTGAATATGTCAATTACGGCCAGCATCATCGACTGTCTTCTTTAGGATTTTAAGGATTGTTTTGTTAGACGCCTCAGCTTGGCCATTACCTTGGGGGTAGTATGGTGTGGAGAAACGGTGGGCGATATGGAAGCGGTCACAGAGTTCATGAACATCCTGATTTTTGAAGGGACACCCGTTATCAGTGATAATGGAAACAGGAATACCGTATCGGCAAATGATATAGTTGAGGATGAATGTAGCAATTTGTTTTCCAGTAACTTGTGTGAGAGGCACGGCTTCAATCCATTTTGTAAAATACTCTGTGGCAGTGATAATGAATTTATGACCATTGGAAGAAGGAGGGTGAATCTTGCCTATGAGATCGAGTCCCCATTGACAAAAGGGCCAAGGAGATGCAAGCGGTTGAAGTTCTTGTGCTGGCGCATGTATGAGATCTCCATGAATTTGACACTGCTTACATTTCTTGACAAACTGGTATGAGTCTTTCTCCATATTGGGCCAGTAATATCTAGTCCTGATGAGTTTCTTGGCCAAGGTAGGACCACTAGCATGTGGACCACATATCCCTTCATGCACTTCCCGTAACGCAATCTGAGCTTCGTCGCTTTCTAAACATCTAAGAAGAGTGCCATCTAGACCTCGTCGGTATAGGATATCAGCTAAAATGACATATCGAGAGGATTGGCGAATGAAAGTGCGACATTGGTTATTTGATAGATCAGGAGGTAAAGTATTGTCACGTAAGTATGTGAAAATGGAACCATATAACTGGGATTTGGGACAGACAACGCATAACATCTCAGTAGGCATGATCTCATATGAAGGGACCAAAAGGTTATCCACCAAGAACTCATAGCGGGTCTCGTTTGGAGGTAGATCGATCAGTGAAGCAATTGTAGCCATGGCATCTGCGGCACGATTCTGCTCTCTTGGTATCTGCTCAAAATCTATCTTTATGAAGTGTTTTTTCAGCTCATCCACCATTTGTTTATAAGGCATTAGCTTTTCATCTTTTTTTTGGTAATCATCAGTTGCTTGATGGATGACAAGTTGGGAGTCCCCAAAAACACGAAGTTCCTGGATCTTCCATTGAACTACAATTCGTAATCCTGTTGTTAATGCCTCATATTCCGCTATATTGTTAGTCCAAGGAACTGATAAGCGGTATGATTTTGGTATATAATCTCCTTGAGGAGTTATAAAGAGGATGCCAGCTCCTGCCCCATGCTGTGTATATGAGCCATCAAAGTATAGTTGCCATGGCTTTGCATGTGACATTGTCAAAATGGATTCATCTGGAAATTCTGAACTTAGAGGAACATCATCTATCATGGGAGCATCTGCTAATTGATCTGCGATGGCTTGTCCTTTTATTGCTTTTCTATCCACATACTCAATGTCAAATTCACTCGGTATCATTACCCATTTGGCCAGTCGCCCAGTAAGTGTTGCCTTATTGAGAAGGTATTTCAATGGGTCTATCCTTGCAACTAGCTTTGTCTTATGAGTAAGCATGTAATGTCGTAATTTTTGTGAAGCAAAGACCACAGTGAGGCATGCGCGCTCAATTGGTGTGTAGTTTAGCTCATATCCCACCAATGTGTGACTGATATAATATACTGTTTTTTCCTTGCCTTCAGTAATTTGTTGCGCTAAGAGTGCCCCCAATGCTGTTGGAGTAGCTGAAATGTATAATAACAATGGTTGATCTGGAACTGGTGGCATCAGAACTGACGGATTTAGAAGACAATCTTTGAGCGTCTGGAAAGCCTGTTGACAGTTGTCATCCCATTTAAATTTGATGTTTTTATGTAGAAGGTGTTGAAAAGGATTACACTTATCTGCCAGTTGTGCTATGAATCTTCGAATGGACTGGAGTCTGCCTTGTAAGGATCGAAGTTGACTGATATTTCTTGGTGGTTGCATTTCCAAGATGGCCTTGACTTTTGCTGGATCTGCTTCAATTCCTCTTTTGGATACAATGAATCCTAGGAGCTTCCCAGAGGTTACTCCAAAGACACATTTCTTAGGGTTTAATCTTACTTTGTATTTTTCCAACCGATCAAAGGCAACTGAAAGTATGTCCAAATGTGTATTTCTGTCTATTGATTTGACCAAGAGGTCGTCAACATAATCTTCCACTGTTACATGCATGAGATCATGAAAGATAGTAGTCATGGCTCTTTGATATGTAGCACCTGCATTCTTTAGCCCGAAAGGCATGACATTCCAGCAGAAAGTTCCCCATGGGCAAGTAAATGATGTTTTGTGTTGATCCTCGGGTGCGATCCTTATCTGATTATAACCAGAGAATCCATCCATTAATGATAGCATTTCATGACCTACTGTGAGATCAACAATCAAGTCAATATTTGGTAATGGGAATTCATCCTTTGGACAAGCTTTGTTGATGTCTCTAAAATCTGTACATATTTCGATGTTGCAATCTGGTTTACTGATAGGTACCAAGTTGGAGATCCATTCGGGATAATCAATTGGGTGTATGAATCCGACATCCAATAACTTCTCAAGTTCTTCTTTGACTAGTAATGCCGCTTGTGGATGCATTTTTCTTAATTTCTGTTTCACTGGTTTTACCCCTGGTTTGACTGTCAGATGATGCATTACCAAATCTGGATCCAATCCAGGCATATCAGCGTATGACCAAGCGAAGTTGATTTGTTGTTCTTTGAAGAAACTTATGAATTTTGACCTTTCGGACTCTGTCAGTGATTGAGCTAGGAATATGTTGTGTGGAACCTCTTTTGTACCAATGTTTGTTTTGATAGTCTCCTCTACCAACATGGATGACTTTTCTTCATATGATGCTGGGAGAATGTCAAGCCTTCCATCTTCGGGCACCTCAAAGAGGTTTTCACCCTTAGATACGTCCTTTCTTTTTACTTTTTTGGGGTCAGATAGCGCCACAATGTGGTTTTCACCATAAGACCCTTGATTTGTTCTTATTTTCACATTTTTGCGACTGGAAGGTCCGACACCCTCCCCAAAATATGCCATGCTATTGAGTTCTATGGTGTATCCTGCTTTATGGTCTCCAGGGGGAAGATCATCTCGTATGCCTAAATAGTCAATAAAAGCTTCATCGTTTTGGAATGTATCCAACTGTGTAGGTCCTTCATGATCCCAGTCAATGAGTTGGTGGTGAACAAGGGGAAGGCCGTTAATGCCCTCGAAGCTAGCGGGGCTAAGAGTGAAGATGTGGTTATATTCGGGTATGTCAAGGTAATTATCGAGGTCATCGATGGAACTCTCCTCATCAGTCTCGATCACGAGCGAATCCAAATTATCATCACTAGTAGTGCGTTCCAGAACAGGTGTTCTCATCCTATGTGATTTCAACCTAGAACCTTGAGACAAAGACTATGTAGACTCCTCATAGGTTGTTTCTTGACCAACTCTGAATTTGTTATAAAACTCCTCCTGTTCTGTGGTTCACCTGGCTCTCTGAATGTCTCGGTGAGCTCGTAGTCACAGGAAGACTTGTCGGAATCCCATTCCCATTCATTGGAATCTGTGGAATAGCGATTCTCTTGTTGAATTCTGGCAGCTTTGATTTGTAAGGCTTCTTCTGCCCTTTGGGTGTGGACCTTGGAAGTTAAGAAACCAAGTCCTTTCGAGCGTTCCTTCTTGAAAGTCAATTCAGGTTGTAAAGGTTCAATGATGCCTTCCTTTCGTAACCCCAGAGGGATTTTGCCATCATACCCGAATTTTTGTAGAATTTTGAAGCCTTTGCCGTATTTCTCACATGGAAGATTGATGTGGTCTTGTGTTTCCTCTTTATTGTCCCTGAAAAGCATTTGGTATAAATCTTCCTCTTCTAGTTCGCCCCATCTTTGAAAGGTAGTGGGATCCCATTTGAGTTTCATGATGGAGATTTGCTTGTTAGGATGTGGTCTTCCATATTCTTTTGGGGAACTCATGACTTGTCGTAAGTACATGGTCTGATTGAAAGTATATTCCCCCATGCCTTTGTCCTGAAACTTGCATTTAAGCTCACCTTGTTTGGATGTCGAAGGTTTTAATGACTCAGGATCAATGTATGCCAACAAAGGAATAGCTTCCCGATTACTAGGAATAATGGTCTCAGTCTATGGCTTTAGGTTATTGCAATATATGAATGGATTAGGATCGCCATTAACTGTTACTTCCACTCCATTATGAGGAAACTTAATGCATTGGTGATATGTGGATGGGACTGCCCTCATCTCATGGATCCAAGGACGTCCTAACAATATGTTATAAGTGAGATTTAAATCCAGGACTTGACAGACCACATCCTTTGTAACTGGCCCAACTCTGAGAGGTAAGATGACTGTACCCTTGGATGAACGCTCTTCATCATCATATGCCTTAATGGTGATCTTGTTTGTAGAATTTACAGCTTTATCAGAATATCCCAATTGTGTGATAGTGCTTAATGTACAAATGTTTAGACCTGCTCCTCCATCTATCAGGACTCATTTTATTCGATGTTTGTGTATGAAGGCTTCAATGTGTAATGGCGCATTATGTGGCTGACTTACGGAGGCGTCATCGGCTTCCGTGAAAGTAAGTGAATGTGGAATGGAAAGGTATCCCACCATGGCTTGAAACTGGTCCACATTCAGATCAGTAGGAACGGCGGTATCTCTCAAGATTTTATCAAGAATGGCTTTATGTGCGGGAGATATGCGTAATAGTTCAAGGATTGAAATGAGCGCGGGTGTCTTCCCCAATTGTTCTACAAGGTCATACTCAGGCTTGGTTGATGAAGAAGCGGTGTTTTTAGTTGGAGCACCTTGCAAAGTTATTTTACCTTGGCGGGTTGTAACATGACATTCAGAGGTAGGTTCAGAAGAAGATCCAACACCTTTTAGGACAATCTTGGGTCTCTGGGTAGAATTCTCAGACGCTTTGTCCTTGATGATAATAGTAGAGACGTAATTGTCCATCAAGATGTGATTGATAGTTGAATCATAGTTATAGGATGCTCTGGTATAGTTGGTTTGATCCTCTATGGCTTTAGCTTTTCCTTTGTCATGTTTTGGGAATGGTTCCTTAAACATCTCATGTTCTTGATTAGACAAATGTCCCTCAATCTCAATGTCACCTCTATCAATGAGATCTTGTATGATGTTCTTCAATCGATGACAATTTCCTGTCTTATGACCCTTGCTCTTATGAAATTCACAATACTCATCATCGTTCCACCAATTTGGTTTAACCTTTGGTTCATATGGAGGAAAATCTGGAACTGTGATCACCTTGTTTGCCACTAGCTTTTTGAAGACTGACTCAAGTGGTTCTCCCAATGGAGTGTACTTCCTTTGTGATCTAGAAGTTGTTTGAGTATTCACTTGATTGTTTGTAGAACTTGATCCAGAAAAAATAACTTTGGGTCGCACTGTGTTGGCATCAACAACACCATCATTGACTGTGTTCTTGTTTTTATTCCAAAATCTTGGCTTGTCTTTTCCTTTAAAGTCATCTTTGTTTTCCTTGAATATTTTAATGACTCCTTGTTCAATTAGGACCTTTTCTGTCACTAAGCCTTTTTCAATGACGTCCTTGAAGGTGGACAAACAAGCTTTCCTTAGATCATAGCCAATGTCTTTGTTAACATTTTGTGTGAACATCTCTACCATTTGTTTTTGTGGAATTTCACAAGAGCATCTGCTGGCTAGATTTCTCCATCTTTGTAAAAATGTTGCAAAAGATTCTCCCTCTTTTTGCTTGGTGTTGCACAAAGTAGTGATTGATATGTCTATCTCTATGTTGTAGGAGAAATGTTGAATAAATGCCTCTGCTAAGTCACCCCATGACTTAATACCAGGTGGAAGTTGGGAGAACCATTCCATAGCTTGATCGCCTAAGCTTTGTGGGAATAATCTCATCAAGTATGTCTCTTCTGCTGCTACCTCAATGCAAGCTGTGAAAAATTGTCTTATGTGTGCCTTAGGATCCCCTTTTCCTCTATACTTATCAAATTTAGGCGTCACAAAGTGTGTAGGAAAAGGAGGCATTCTAATGCTCTTGTCAAATGGATAAGGACATATGTCTCTCATTGTGTATGTTGGCTTCGGTGTATTTATGCCCTCCATTTTCTTTTGTAAGTCCCTGATTTGTTGTTCCAAACTGCTCTTAGGTGGAGATCGACTACCCCATGCTTGAGGCACCAATTGGAGGAGGAGCATGTTGCATATATGGATGATATTGATCATACACATGTTCATATGGAGGAGGTCTATAATGATGTTGTGTATAAGAACCACTTGGTATAGACTCATGTTGAGGAACACCATATCTATTTTGTGCATGTATACCATATTCTACAGGCATGTCATGTTCTATTGTGTTGCCCCCAAATTTGACATGAGGTTTCCTTGTGTCCAAATTTTTAGCATGCCTTTGAGCATCCAATTGTTTTGGTGGTTGATCCTTAGCATTGATATGTGATTGAACATATTTGTCTGCATAAGACTTCCATAATGGTCTATGAAGGTAAGTATCATATGTTTGACCATGTGTATGTGGGACCTCTGGTTTTTGAAGCAAAGCTGATGGTGATTCAGGTACCATATGTGGTCCTCTATTTCCTCCACTATTAGGTCTCCTTTGATCCATATTGGAGTGAGGTTGTTGCAAAGGTCTATGTTCCATTATTTGAGACATGTCAAAATCATGAGGTATCTTGGCTCCACTTTGTGCCATCATTTGTAAGAAGTATTGTCTATCCCTCCTCATTATTTCCTCAACCAATCAATTGAAATGGGGATTCATAATGGATTCTTCCACATCTGCTGAATGTACTGAAAAGTTGTCCACATTGTCATTTTGTGTAGCATTGTTGTTTATAGTGTCCATGTTCTCAACATTTGGAATGTTTCTATAGACATCCATGTCAGGTAATGTAGTATGATCAGAATTGAAAAAGATATCATTGTCATACTCATAAGAACTCATGTTTGCAGACTCTTGAGCCTCTTTAGTTTCTCTCCTAGATTTTTGAAGACGAGTTTCAACCATGAACTAGGTATTGACCAAGATGTGTGAGACTAGATGAAAAATGGAAAGAGTATGGAAGACCAAGAGTTGAATGGAATGTAAATGAGTCTGAAGTGTACTTGCAATGCCCAAAGTGTAAGACCAAGTATGTATGTAGTAGAGTAGGTGTGACTTCCAAAGAGAGGATAGTTTCTCTTGATGAGGTAAGTTGACCTTGACTCTAAGTAAAACCAAATGAGACCCAAAGGTAAGAAACCTTGATGAGGGACCACTTAGCAAAGTGTTGTTGTATGTAGTGTGTTGACAAAGTATAGTGAGGACAAGCAAGTGACCTTTTGACTCAAGTTTAGACAATTGTGAATGTAATGTGAGATGTAAAGCAATGATGGACTTTGTGAGACCCAAGGACAGGTTGAATGCTAAATGAAACCCTAGAGAGATGAGCTAGGAAGCTCAAGATTTTTGAAACTGACTGTGTTTGCTTACTGGACTGTAACAGTTTTTCAATTTTGGACACAGACGCGCCTGTATACTTCACAGACGCTGCTTCCCGACATAGACGCTACTATGTTGAACACGGACGCGCCTCTGCAATTTTCTGTCAAATGAAATGTTTGTTGTTTGGAGCACAGACGCGATTCTGTCCTGCACAAACGTGGCTAGACAACACAGACACTATTATGCTCGACACAGACGCGTTTCTGCAAATTTTGTGCAATTTTTCCAATCTGTGAAGTTGTTTTGTTGTGACCAAATCTGACTGTTTGACTGTTTTTCATAACAAGAGGACACAGTGTTGATGAGGACTCAATGTTTGCAAGTGTCTAGACTCCAAAATGACTCCAAGAAAGTGTATTGTTTGATGTAAAATTGTTTTGCATACACTTGAAGACACAAAAGACACAATGTTTTGCTATTTGGTCTTGAATGTTTTGAATGTTTACAATAAGTCAAGCACAATTCTTATGGCTGGCCAAGACAATAGTTGTTGATCCCACATGGGGTTTTACCCCCGAGGCTACGCTATTCAGAGCGGATACTTAGATGCTTGACCTCATTGGCTCCACCCTCGGCACTCACTTCTCGGGTTAGCCAAGCATCAGTCCCCATGGCGAACTTTGTATCTCTACTAAGAACCATATGTGTGTGGGCCGCTACCAGAGGTCCAACCTCCTGCCCCAACAACTAGAAGGATTTGGGCCTCTAAAACAAAAAGGTGCTAGTAAGGGCATCCGCTCGTGTGGCCATACATGCGGCACTTTCAGCTCTGTAAATACAGAAGGCTCCCAGCCGGTAGGGGTTACGCCCTACAACTGATCAAATAAATTTGATCAAACAGGTTTATGGGGAGACATAGTGTCGGTATGAACTAATCAGCACACGTTATCCATAGTTTTCACCATGAATACATTTGATTATAGTGGTTCGGATGAGGTGGGTTTTCTTCGCTACCACTTGGGTCGTTCTCTTCTCACTAGTAGTCCTAATGACCACACGGGAAGACAGGCCCTCTAAAGATTAAACAAAAAGAGCCTATTGCTCAAGACACAAAAGACAATGATTCAATTTTAGTGTACCAATTGAAGTGTTTGCTAGTCTAAGAAAACAAGGCACACAATAAAAAAAATCCAAAATCCTTGCCAAGGACCTACACCAAAGATTTTTTAGTAGTTTGGATTGTTTGAAATGATCACCCCTTCCTGCAAGCACACAAGTTAGGTAAATTTTAAAACCCAAAAGACTTTGTGAAAATAGGGGCCTTCAACCAAACGATTTTGCTTCCAAGACAAGTTGCACCAATTTTGTTAGCTAGATCTGCAAATGTTAGTCCAAAAATAAACCAGATCTGAAACCCTAAATCCAAAATCCAAAAACTGAATCAATGAAAAATGCAAAGTTTCCAAACAAGTGATACACAGACGCGGTTACCCTCTACACAGACGCGACTATGTGACACAGACGCGGTTCTGTGAGACACAGACGTGGATAAAAACCACAGACGTGCTTTCCAGGCACAGATGCAGATAAAAATGACGCAGACGCATTTCCGTAACACAGACGCGCCTTTCGGAAACCTGCAAAATAAATTTTGTCGAAAACACAGACGCGGTAAAAGATGTCGCAGACGCTCCAGAAGTTCAAAAACGCGATCCGAAAGTATGCAGACACGAAAATGTTGAAAATGTTGTCGGAAATGCCAGATCTGCAACTTCAAACACAAAATCTGCAACAAAAGGTTAAATGCAAAAAGGGACAAGAGTCCCACCGGGCGTGCCAAAATGTATACGATGAAAATGGATAACAATAATAACAATATTGAAAGGCTAAATGAATCCAACCACAAAAACCCTAGCCTAACAACAACAAAGATCCACCATAACATATGAAGATTACCTAAGACAATGCAAATCACATGAAATCACAAAGATTATACCATCACATGTCCAATAGGGTTTTGATCTCCATTCTTCCTATCTCCATTGATCTTGCTTGATATATTTGCTCTCAGATTTTATATGCACAAGAGCTCAACAAAGAACGGAATGTGGTTGCAAGTAGGATTGTAAGTGTAGTCAAGTCCTCCAGATTGTCGATTAGGGTTTGATAATGAAGAAGGCATCTCCTTAAATAGAAGACACAATAAGAAATGGAGGGATAAGATTGAGAGGTGTAAAAGGAGGTCGGCTATGATTAGAGGGTAGGTAAAAGAAATAATAAAATAATGAAAGGGGTAGGTAGTGTAGGAATTAAGAGATGAATGACATGTGTCATAGGTAGAAAAGGCTGATGAATTAATTAAATAAATAAAGATTTATTTAATTAATAGAAGAAGTAGGATAATTAAATAAATAAGAATATTTATTTAATTTAGGGAAAGGATAATTTAAATAAATAAATGTATTTATTTAAATGAGAAATAAGGCTAGAAGAGGATAAATGAATTAATTAAATAAATAAAGATTTATTTAATTAATAGAAGAATTAAGCTTAGATAATTAAATAAATAATATTTATTTAATTAGACATGACAATTTTGGGTGTCTACATCAGCATTATCCACTAGTACATTCGGAGCTAATTTCCGACGGTCGATTGTCGGAATTGCAATTAATTTTTCATCAGAGTGCCAACAAAAGTAGCCATCAAAAACTCATCGTCGAACTTGTCGACGATGCCCCTGACTGTCAGAAATATGACAATCCCATGGACTCTGCCGACAGTGGGCATGATTGCTCTTCCAGTCCAAAAAGTCATCGTACATGCAGCATCCCTGTCAGATGCTTCTGTAGAATTCGTCGGAAAGTCGATGGAAGTTTGGAAATTTGCACCAACGGTGATGTTGTTTGTACAATACTTGTGTCGTCGGTCCATTAATATGCATCGATGGTTGTTCGACTACGAAGTGTCATCACACGTACAACATCCTTGTCGGATGTTTGTGTAGTTTGAGTCGGAAGGGCGATGACTCTAGAACCTTTGCACCGATGAGAATGTTGTATGTTTGATGATTTCATCATCGGTGGAAAGCTTGGTATCCGTCATAATTCCAACGATAATAATATTTTTATCAAAAAAAAATATTATTATCCAGTCATTGATATGTACAGCGAATGATATTCTATCCCCACCATCTACCAATAGGGGGCATAGGTTTGAGACTAATATGAGGTGCACTGATTTCAAGCTAATATGATCAGGCGCACCATGGTTGAGATGGTCCAACTCCCTAGTCTCACTCTAGGACTAAGCTCATGCCATATCTAAATGAAAGACATCTCAAATACATCATCGGTGGAAAGCTACAAAATGCCATTTTCATACATAAGCAAGACATACACAATTGGGCACAATCATCAAGAGAACGGTAAGAAGTGTGTTTGAGATCATTGTCCTAATTGTGGTGTGGTCACCAAGATATCACCGTAAACTTGTCAACGTTTCCTTCATTTAAACCAAGTAAAACTTTATGCATATGTATATGTATATGTATATGTATATGCATATGTATATAGTTTTGTGTATTCATTAAAGATTTTCATTTAATTTTGAGCATTTTGTGGATGGTATAATCAAGAAACATATCATCACCCTCACCAATTATGCTCAACTGATTTAAGTACAACCATTTGATTGTTAATAATTTTTAAATTAAAGGAGTACTTTTCAAAATAGAATTGTTGAATTATTGATTTTTTATATATATAATAGTATAAGCCTTTTATAGATAGTATAATTAAGAAACACGCCATCACATACACCAATTATACTCGATTGATTGAACTACAACCCTTTGGTTGTTAATAATATTTAAAGGAATGAATTACTTCTCAAAATAAAATTTTTGGATTATTGAATTAGTATATATAATAGTAAGCTTTCTATATTCATAAAAGATCATATACATATACATATGCATATGCATATGCATATGGATATGTATATATATATATGCATATCCATATGCATATATGCATATGCATATGCATATACATATGCATAAAGTTTTACTTGGTTTAAATGAAGGAAAGGTTGACAAATTTATGATGATCTCTTGGTGACCACACCACAATTAGGACAATGATCTCAAACACATTTTTTACCGTTCTCTTGGTGATTGTGCCCAATTGAGTATGTCTTGCTTATGTATGAAAATGGCATTTTGTAGTTTTCCACTGACGATGTATTTGAGTAAAATATTTTCATTTAATTTTGAGCATTTTGTGGATGGTATAATCAAGAAACATATCATCACCCTCACCAATTATGCTCAACTGATTTAAGTACAACCATTTGATTGTTAATAATTTTTAAATTAAAGGAGTACTTTTCAAAATAGAATTGTTGAATTATTGATTTTTTATATATATAATAGTATAAGCCTTTTATAGATAGTATAATTAAGAAACACGCCATCACATACACCAATTATACTCGATTGATTGAACTACAACCCTTTGGTTGTTAATAATATTTAAAGGAATGAATTACTTCTCAAAATAAAATTTTTGGATTATTGAATTAGTATATATAATAGTAAGCTTTCTATATTCATAAAAGATCATATACATATACATATGCATATGCATATGCATATGGATATGTATATATATATATGCATATCCATATGCATATATGCATATGCATATGCATATACATATGCATAAAGTTTTACTTGGTTTAAATGAAGGAAAGGTTGACAAATTTATGATGATCTCTTGGTGACCACACCACAATTAGGACAATGATCTCAAACACATTTTTTACCGTTCTCTTGGTGATTGTGCCCAATTGAGTATGTCTTGCTTATGTATGAAAATGGCATTTTGTAGTTTTCCACTGACGATGTATTTGAGTAAAATATTTTCATTTAATTTTGAGCATTTTGTGGATGGTATAATCAAGAAACATATCATCACCCTCACCAATTATGCTCAACTGATTTAAGTACAACCATTTGATTGTTAATAATTTTTAAATTAAGGGGGTACTTTTCAAAATAGAATTGTTGAATTATTGATTTTTTATATATATAATAGTATAAGCCTTTTATGGATGGTATAATTAAGAAACACGCCATCACCTGCACCAATTATGCTCGATTGATTGAACTACAACCCTTTGGTTGTTAATAATATTTAAAGGAATGAATTACTGCTCAAAATAAAATTGTTGGATTATTGAATTAGTATATATAATAGTAAGCTTTCTATATTCATAAAAGATTTTCATTTAATTTTGAGTCTTTTGTGGATGGTATAATCAAGAAACATACCATCACCCTCACCAATTGTGCTCAACCAATTGAGCCACAACCCTTTGGTTGTAAGTATTTTTCAAAATAAATAAATACTTGTCAAAATAGAATTGTTGAACTAAATGAATTAGTATACATGGCAATGCGTTTTGTATATTTATAATAAAATCTCTTTTTCGTTTTAATATTTTTATATTCGAACAAGATTCATACATAAGCAAGACATACTCAACTGGGAACAATGACCAAGAGAATGGTAAAAAAGTGTCTTTGAGATCATTGTCCTAATTGTGGTGTGGTCACCAAGAGATTACCGTAAATTTGTCAATGCAAATTTGTTGCAAAGTTGTAAAAAGTGTGTTAGTTTTGTTTCAATGTTAGTTAATACTCAAATATCAGTTATGGATGTTGGAGGGTTGATGAGACACATAAATAGCCTTGTTTCATCGACCATAGGATCAGTTTTTGGAGGTATCGAAGGAAAAGTCAATAAAATTTGGAGATTTTCTGCAATTTTCACTGTTTTTAAGAACATTACAGTCTATTTTCCATCATTTTTTGTTGTGAGATTATTTTTCTTGGTATTCTAAACCTATTGGGAATGAGATAAAAATGAATCCATGAAATTTTTTCTTTGGTTTGATTGAATTTTATTTTGATTTGAGCAAGTTATCATAGATTTTCTAAAAAATGTCATAAACCCTTGTTAGGGTATCCAGTCATAAAAATAAATGTATAAATCATATCCCCACTAGTGAAAAGTCACCCCAATGGGTGGGAACATATATATTGGTATTATCTTTCATGTTTTCATGCTTTGTAGGTCTCCAAGATTCATTGGCACCTGCAAATGGTGACCTTTGGTATGATATTGGTCATGTATCAGACCTAGTGCAACATCGAGGGCAGATTTGAAGTTGTAAGTGAAAGATAGAACCCCTTGGTGTTTGGAGGAAGGTAGTGAGGGGTGAAGAGGGTTAGTGTAGACCCTTTACAAGATATTGTGGCCCTTGAGTAGGGAAAAACATCAAGAACTTTATGACTATCTCTAGATAGTGTGTGGTTGTCCTAGTGAACAAATGAAGACTGAGATTTGGGGAGTATGATGAAATGAATAATCTTATTATGTGGTGGACATATGAGATAGGGTTGTAGTGATCCTTGGAAACTTTTAAAGGGGTTTGGAGGCAGGGAATAAGTGGAAACAAATCATATCTTTTCGATTGTCCTAAGTGACTTGGTTGTCATAGTCATTGTTGTCAATCATCTGTATGTTGTAAATGGGGTTCACATAAAAGTCTTTTATTATTCAAAGACCAATATAAAGGGTGTGTCAACCTTGTGAAATTTTATCCTAACAAAGCCTTTTATTATTCAGAGACCAGTATTTAGGGCTTTAGGAGATATTTTGTGGTGTCTTTGTCCATCAAACGGGCAGTATAGTTTGGTAGGGATTGATTTGTGTCAAGTAAGAGCAAGTGAGAACTTTGGGATTACAAAGTTGATTTTGTGGAATTCTCTCATGCTCTCAAAAAAATGTAATCAACATGTCCAAGGTGATATGCAAGGTCCAAGGGATTTCCAAACCTATGTGCGAGGGCTCAAACTTGTAGCGGTTTAGGATGGAGACTAGTAAGTATGCCCTAGTGAGTTGTTGTGTATGTTGGGTTTGTCATTGTGACTTACCCCCTACCTATGCATCCTACTATCATGGTTATGCTACCTTGAAGAGCAACTCACATTTCAAGCATTCAAGAAAACATCAAGAAACAATTGAGAAATCTAAGGTCTTTTCTATGGTATTAATTTTTATCATTTTATTTTATGCATAGGTCTTAGGCTTTATTGGACAAGTGTGAATGTGAATTTGGATCTTGCATTGCACTTTTTTCCACTTTATTTAGATTCACATCTTCATACTTCACAAGTATGAAGACAAGTATGATTAATTGTACGTAGCTTTGAAATCAATTTTCAATGGTAAAATTTTAACACTAACAACCATGAGCTTATCTGTCCTTAACAACAAATTTGTCCTCCTTTTACATGCACTTAGGGACCCTCATTGTTCCTTTATGGGTATGTCATATTTTTTGACTATCATGGGTCTAGGGTTTCAAGAAATGAAAGAAAACCATTTCTAAACTTTGTAATACACTAATACCCAAAAATTCTACCCCAAGCATGTTCAATATCTTCGTAACCTTATCTTGCTCCCCATCTAGTCTTTAATGTCTTGAACTGCATATCTATTAGAGTATCTTTAAAGTCTTGAACTTAATTGCATATTTGGCTAAATTCATACATGTTTTCTTATGAGTCTTAATCCCCATCTAGTTTTTACACTGCATATCTGGAGGAGCTAGTCCTTAAGGTCTTGAACTTAACTACATCCTTCACCTCAAATTTAAAGTCACATTTAGTGTTTTCTGATACAATGCATGCTTTATAAATGTCTCACTCGTGCTATCTCTAAAAGTTGAAACATGATTATTTGTTGATTTTTTGATAAAACAACTATTTGGCTATATTGATGTGTGTTTTTATTAGAATTTCTCCCCATCTGTTGCACACTACATATCTAGATAATCTAGATTTTAAGGCCTTGGCTTAACCACTCCCCTTAAAATTAGAGTAATATTTACAGTGGCTTGTAAAAGTAAAACAAGACTTCTAATTTATGAGTGCCAAACTGAGGTTTACCTAAGTCATAGCTTAACTATTTTATACAATTATATATTGTTGTATAATTTATTGTCCACTTTTAGACTAGTTAATTCAAAATAAAATTTTGGTGCCAAAGTCACTGCTTGTAGGTTCCCACTTCCCACTATTGCCACTTTGAAATCCTAAGAAGGAGAATAGGTGTGCTCCCAAATTACAATTTTTTGTTCCTGTTAATCTCTCTTGAAGAAAGAATCTACTCAGTTCATTAACATCTCCTTGCTAGTAATGTTAGTTCTCCAATCACTAAATTTTGAGTAGGAAAGCTTAGGGAGAATGTTGTTGAAGCCATACATTAATGAATTGAACTCTCAAGGAGGGGGGTGAAATGAAATGTAGCACCACCATGAGTGCCAGTGGTTTTGTGATGTACATACTCCATTCCCAGTAGTATGGTTAATAACTTTTTCTACCTTCATGCTTGAGTAAGATTTGATGCATAAAATCATTCTTGTTGATTCTTTTTGATGTGGGTATGCAGGTAGATGGAAGGCAGTCAATAATAATAGGTATCAAAGCTGAATTAAATCTTGTCCTACTGACATAAAAAAGTTTAAAGTTGTGAGAGGGGAATTTAAACTAGTAGTAATGGCTCCATAGTCACATGATATGCAAAATATTTCTGCTCTCTCATCCTTGCATGCTGATATCTATTTCTAGCAAACCCCTTGGCAAAAGGCCTAATTTGATACACGAGTTTTATACTCCAAAGCTACAGTCAAGTGGAAATTCCTTTTCAACCCCCATAAAACTTGTTTAAAAGAATCTAAGAATGAAATGGTCTCTAACTCTTAATACACTGTCTATATAGTATATACTCACCCAAAATCTAAATATTACAAAAAGACCAAAGCAAATCTAATCTAGTTCCAAATGAACCTATACAATGAGGACCCCTCCAAAGCAATAGTAGCATGCAAACACTAGTAAAAATATTTCTTAGAAATACAATAAAGAAAACAATAGATGCCCTCTCATATAGTTCATATTCATTTCCTTAAGATTAAACAAACTTTTGTTCAAATAAGGAAGCAGATGTGGTATCAGAGTAAAGACATACAATAAATAATACATGTGTAGTATCTGAAAGTAACTTCAACATGCTTCCCCAAGCTTGAAATACAAATTCATAGAACTGCACAACTATTACATAAGTTTTCACTTCCTGGCTTTTCAACTTTCAAATATCTGAACGTAATAACTTATTCTTTTGAGGTTTTGCAGGAAACATACAGATTGTGGTTTTCACATTGCCATACTAGACTACAATGAAACTGCACTACTTTGAAAGGTTACTTCTATGGATTTACTACTAAAACCAATCTGTGTACATTGTGATTACTAACACTTAATATTCTCCAAAGAAAAAGAACATGTATATTGGTATTATCGTTCATGTTTTCATGCTTTGTAGGTCTCCAAGATTCATTGGCACGTGCAAATGGTGACTATTGGTATGATGTTGGTCATGTATTAGACCTAGTGCAGTATCGAGGGCAGATTTGAAGTTGTAAGTGCAAGATAGACCCCCGTGGTGTTTGGAGGAAGGTAGTGAGGGGTGCAGAGGGTTAGTGCAGACCCTTTACAAGCTATTGTGGCCCTTGGGTAGGGAAAATCATCAAGAACTTTATGATTGTCCCTAGATAGTGTGTGGCTATCCTAGTGAACAAATGAAGACTGAGTTTTTGGGAGTATGATGAAACGAATAATATTATTATGTGGTGGACATCTGAGATAGGGTTGTAGTGATCCTTGGAAACTTTTAAAGGGGTTTGGAGGCAGGGAATAAGTGGAAACAAATCATATCTTGTTGATTGTCCTAAGTGACTTGGCTATCACAGTCATTGTTGTCAATCATCTATCAATTCTCCCAACACTATTATACAACCTTCATGCACTGCCATACATTCTCAAAATAATGTTACATAGCCTTCACTACAATTTTTCACTTTAGAAGGTCTCTCACCAATGAATTTAGGGATTCTTGGACTATTAAGGTTTAACAATTTTTTGATAGTTTTTGAAAGCAATTCCTAGAATCCTTTGTGTAGAAACAACAATGTTCTATATGTCCATGCATCAATGAGAGAGGTTTAGGATTTTCATTTAGCAACATGATGGATAGAGATACCAAGAATGAAATTGCAAGGAATATCTAATATTTATGAATGAAATTGCAAATCAATCTAAGTTACATGTTTGATATCTTACTTATATCATGGTAACATAAAATGTATATATGCACTCAACATATCTCTTTGCTTGTTTATTTGAGAATGTTGCTAGGAATTAATAGGTGAATGATACATTGATCTACACATGAATCACTTGTACTTTCCCGATACTTTCATCCCTTGGTCAAGGCCGCATACCCCCTTACACTTGAATATTGTTTCCACCCTCATGATTACTTGAAGTCCATTCTCAAATCACACTAAATGACAATAGTTAGTACAAAATAGTGACCATAACCAAGGAAGCCCAAATTTACTCATACTCAACATAATAAGAAATATCTAAATCATCTAGACCATTATTCATAACATAACCTCTTTTTCACATCATGGAAGGCCAAAATTACAAGGATCACGCTTCTTCAAAGGAGCCATTGTTCAGAGCCACCAAACTATCAACAAGAGTAGAAGCTATTAGGCTCATACAATTTTAGGACATATAAAGAGTTGAATCAGAAGCGAGATCATGAAGCATACAATAGAGAGGTATTCATGGAATAAACATCTGAAAACATCTCATTCATGAAGTAACAAAATGCTAAAGAAAATGACAAGTAATAAAAAACTTACAAGGATGAGGCATATTCATAAGTTTTGCAGTCCCACCTTGGATATCAACACTAGAAGCAACTCATATTGTTTGTGTACATACAAGACAATATGGGAGTTCATTATACCCAACAACTTGTGGTGTTGTTGTTCGTGTTGGCTCTGTTGGACCTTGCAATTAAGATTCAATATACATTATTCAATAAGATTAACTGTGCAAAATAATGAAATATTGAAAAGTATGTTATCTTGTTGAGCTTCGCTTGGTTTTGAGAATAGTTTAATATTCTCTACTTAATAGGGCCAACCACATGAAGGTGGAATCTCATTTGGCCCCTCCCCCCCTAACATCACTCTAAATTCCCCGTTAACACCTTATAACATTCATTCATTCATTCTTTCTACCATTAATAAAATATAGCTTTCATTCATTAATATCACATAGCGTTCATTAACACATAACATTGATTAACATTAATTAATATGCAAAATTCATCAATATTAATTAACACATATCATCCATAACCATTAATTAGCACATAATTACATTCACTAACACATAAAAATCAGTCATTATCAAATAAGTTAGATTACAATCATTTCTTTTTTTGTTTTTTCTTTGAAGCTATGAAAAGACTAAGTGGAACATTGGTTTCTTCATCATTTCCCCCCTTTGTAGATGTTCCGTCAACTGCTCGTGATCTCGATGTATGCCTAGTCCTATACTGAGGACAAGGATACTGAAGAAAAAGGGGGGTCCTCTACAATAACAAAGAAATGGGTTAAATTCAAAAAAAAAAATTACTATTGTTACAAGTATTTCATTAATTTAGAGAACATAACTGTTGCGCTCTTTACCTGATGGGGCCACATCATTTTGTCTAGCCTCAACCTCAACATGTTGAACACCCTCTAGATCATATAGAGTTGAAATACTAAAGGTTACATTAATGTTGAACACCAATTGCAATTATATTTGTTTGAAGGAATAAAAGTGGTCCTCTTTACCTGAGTGGGGAACATCACGTTCCTGATGTTGTGTACCTAGATCATGCTCCACTTGGTCACCACCGACTACATGCTCTAAAATATTAACAAAAAAGGTTACATTAATTACTACTCTAATTACAAATTAAGATGTTTAATTGTATTAATAGCTAAATAAATAAATTTGAATAGAAAATGAATACCTCCACTACTGGGATGCACATCCGAACCTTCATGTGTAGGTCGTGTTTCATGATTAGCAGGCTGCATTCCAATGTCATGCACATTGTTATCATTGTTTGCTTATTTAAAACAAATATAGTCACTTTATGTTGGAACTCAACATCAATGAGATTATTGGTAAATTATTCAATTTGAAACAATTTCCATTTAGCATATTTACCTGTGTGACGGATGCACTCGAATGTTGTGTATGCCCACTCAATTCTCGAAGCCGATCAACCACAGCTGAATAGCCTTGCTGGTAGGCAATTCTCTTGTCATCTTCTATGGGCACTCTATTGAATTTAGAGCCTTGCATTTTTGCTTGGTACCGTGAATTTTGCTTTCATTGTTTGATGAAAAAAAAAATGTTTGCAATTTATTAATATTTTGATGCAATATTTTGTTTACATGAGATACTTACAATTCATCCAACAAGTTTCATATAACCACCAGAGCCGAGTTTGTGTTTCTCGTGCTTTTCTTGTCTTGCCTTGGTTTCCTCTGATGTGTCACTCAGTCTATAAAAATTTTGAAATATGTTAGATTATATAAATATAAAGAGTAATTAATTAGTACATAATTACATTCTTAATAGTATCTTGTACCTTCTTCTAGTGTCTGGTGGTGTATTTCCTTTTTTCCTTTCAATTCTCTCCTTGGCATCCAAAATCAGGTTCTTCCACTCCCTCTCTGGAATCATGGGGGGATGCTCGTACTTTAGGTTCCTCTCTAAATGGGTCTTGTATTGGTTCCTCACATACTTTAGATATGTGCCAGCTTTTTCAAGGAGCTTGGTTTTGTCAAAGGTGTCATTTCCAAACCACTCAGCCATTTGGTTTGTCAATTCATCTTTTAACCTTTTTTCTTGGTCATTCCACCTTTTAAAGCAAAAACAAACCTATTAGATTCAGAAATGAACTGAAGCTACATTTATTACAGTTCAAGAAATGGATCAAAGGAAAACTATTCTAGCAATGATATGAAATCAAAATAGTGGATTAGGGTTAGTTCACATATGATGTACCACCTTTTACGTATGGTGGGCCCAAATATCTGCAAGGCAATGTCATTATGATGTTTATAGAAAATATCATTTCCTACAAAAAATTCATGGGATCATTAGTTCAAAATGAGTGATCATAAAGTAAATTACAATTAGAGTATATATAATAATAATTTTAAAGTACCTGGAACCTTTTGTATCTTTAAGGGAATCATTTCTTCGTCGCTCATCACCAATGTGGCCTGCAACGTTCCCACACTAGCAATACGAGAAGATCCAGGAAATGATGGTATGTTATCAGTAGTAATCGCCTTTGGCACATCCTCATGTGCATCTCCTCCTGCAAAAAATGAATCCACTATGAAATGGCATTAGAATTTAAGAAAGAACACTTGAAGGGAAATAAACACATAACAGAAGATAGAGCAAAAGAGGGATCTACCAATAGTGGGCGGGCCAATATGACGTGCAGTAGAGGATGTCTGCATGCTTCATGTTGTTGATATTGTAGTCAGAAATACAAGTGAGGGTAACCTCTGATGAGGCAGCAACAACATTTGCACAGGAACATTGACAACACCTAAAGAATAATACATTAAATATATCAAACATTAAATATATAAAAAGTGCAAGAATTGTAAACAAGGTTGAACCTTTATTTTGAAGATTGACAGTATCAAGTATGATGTGTTTTGGGTACTCAAGTGATAAGCCAAGCAAGCGATAATACAAGAAAATCATCATCACCTGAAGAACCTGCAACACCCTGATCATGGCAACGACTTTCATGAGGGCAGATAAATTGTTGTAAAAACAATACATATATATTTTAGTTAATGACATAAAAGAGAATAAAATATAAACCATTATTGAAATTTTGTTATAATTAAAGCTTTCATTACTGCTTACTTGCAAGTTTTCTGCTGTCTAAATCAATAATTCCACCCTCTCTCATATCTCATCAGTAATAGGGTGCACTTGTGCCAAAGAAACAATCTCTTTAGTAATTTTTCTAAGAGGCTTTTTTATGAATTCCATAGGGTGTGTGGAATCTTTAGGGTCACCATCGCTTAACCCTATTGATTCCACATCCCTAGAGAGGTGCTTAGGTACTACAACTCCCTTTCCCTTTCCCTAAACATCCATCTGTGTCAAGAATATCATTAACAATTACAAAATTAGTCTAAATCACAAAAAAAAAGAACATAATAATGTAACAGTTTGCTTCTATATAATTTGTACAATTACAATGAGGTTTACCTGCTCAGTAGAAGTGTCACAACCTACATCCCTATCTACGATATGTGATGGATCCATGTCGCCCTGTAACAAAGAAAAAATATAAAAAATGTTAGCAAGATTAAACCAATAGACTTAGCAAAAAACTTCAAAATAAAATGGTATATTGGATTCATTAATTGGAGGTTGGTTAATTTAAATGGTATATAGTATGTACCACCCCCATGATATTAACTTTGTTTGTATCTATACGATTTAAACTGTAATCGATTAGAAGCTCTTTGCCTGCACTTATTGATTTTATTGCACATACAAATACATGATTTCCCGCACGTGCCTCAAATATGCAATTGGGTTATTTATTAGTTGACCTAGGTCGCGTACTATTTATAAAACCTATGATATTCCCTGTTGCTTTTGGCTAACCATCAATGTATACAACCACTCATTTACTTTGGTCATTATCTTTCTGTTGTATATAATTTGCTGACAGTGCATACCTACGCATACTTTTTTTATATTTAACAATCTGCATCCAATTATTGTAATTGTAACAAGGTCCAACAAACTCCATCAATTCAACAACTTTATTGTAACAGACCTTTATGCCGTCCATGGAAAATAAGCCTAAACCATGTAACGATGAAGGTGCTATGCAATCGTTAAGACAAAAATTGGTGTTTATTGGAGGAAGTTCCTTAGGAACCCATTGTTTCTATAGATGTTTGTACCTCAGTGGCACCTCAATATCGCCTTTGGTCTCATCATCATAAGAACATGACCCCCCTTAAGCAAGGAAAAATTTCATGCGTTTATTGAATTTTCTTCTAATCTTTTGACCTCTTGTTGATCTCCCTATTACAGAGCTACTACATGTGTCACTTTCATTTTCTATTCCTACATTTTCCTCACTTGATGAAGATAGATCTGACAAATACCTATTTGGGGGTACCTGCACTCCATGAAATGAGAGAGTTGGTAATGAGAGAGAAATTTTGCAAATGAGGGTAATGTTGATGAAGAAGTCGACCCTAAAGTTGATTTTGGGATTAAAATTAGAATAAGTCCAACTGGGGCCTCAAGTGTTGATAACTGTATTAGATTTGCTACTAATGTCGAGGTTTGAAAAACTGAGGAAGTTTGTTTTCTAGGTATTTTTAAAAAAAATTAACTATTTCTATAGGGTGTATTGACTAGTTATACATGTCCATCCATGAGACTGTGCAAGATCCTCATCAAAGGGGTTCAGGGTCCTGTACAATGTAATTCAATTATCTTATGTTAGCTAAAAATTATATAGTACACAACATGAACATGAACTTTGTAGACAAAAAGAACTTATTAAATAATAAAAAGATGTTGTCATCAAAATCATTGTAAATTTTTTAATTCCTTACCTTTACTTTATGTAGACTATGCAGGATCCTCAACTAAATGGTTGATGATGTCTGTAGTGAACGATTTGTTCCCACCAAGGGTGACATCATCACACAGGGACTATACCTGAAATCAACACCATCAATTGAGCATCATAAGCATCACATATGTAATTGAGCATCACAATTAGCATCACATATGTGTCATCATAAACATGTAATCCTTCACATATGTATCATAAATCACCATCCATCACATAGGTAATAAACAATCCACATTCTATAAATAAACACAAAGTTCAAAACATGTCACATCCATCATCATAAACATGTGATCTATTACATATGTATTTTAAATCAACATCCATCACATAGCTAATAAACAATCTAATTTCCATAAATAAACATAGTTTAAAAAATGTCACATAAATAGTCACTCTCTCTATCTCCATCTCCATATTAACAGGTGCATCATAAATTAATTATGTAATGGCATTAGAATTCAAAACATAATGAATTAATTATGTAAAAAAAATCTATCAAGAAGTCAATATTAAATAGATAATATACTAATCACATACCTCATACATTTCATTCATCATCATGAACATCAAGGTCATCATCACCAACATCATCATCATCATCATCATCATCATCATCATCATCATCATCATCATCATCATCATCATCACCATCAATGTCTCTTCCTCCTCCTCCTCCTCCTCCTCCTCCTCCTCCTTCTTCTTCTTCTTCTTCTTCTTTGAGAAACTATCGATCATGATCATCATCCACTTCATCTTCTACTTCTTCGATATCTTCTTCTTTGGTATCTTCTTCTTCCATCACATTATACTTTATCGGCCTTCCTCTTGGATCATGTCTAACAACAAATGACCAACCCAGTTTATGTGGAACCTCTGAATAAAATACTTGCTCACATTGGCTTGGAAGAACATAGGGCTCATCCCCATCTGGTTCAAATGACCTTGTATTTAGCATTGTAAAACCATTATCATGTTCAATAACAGTTCTATCATGATCATTTTTATTCAATCGTAGCCTGTACCATTTGACGACGAACAAAACTAATTTGAAGGAATTAAAGTCACACTCAAGTATATCATCCAAAATGCCATAGTATTGATTTTGAGACTGTTGAGTATGTATGCCATTTCTCGATGAAATATTTGTCACCTCAAAGATTGTAGTGATGCCAGAATCACAAGTTTTCTTCGTATCATCCAACTTTTTTATGCGAAATTTATGACCATTGCAGCACATAGCGTTGTGGTGTTTGACCTGCGATATGTCAAACATGTAAAATTTATTGCATTTTGAGTTGATAAACATATGGGTGATTAATAAATTTATACGTACCTGTTTATCTCTTAAACCATATGCTAAATCAATTTCCCTTTTCATAACATTGGAATCTCCATTACGATGAGCTTCTTTAACCAATGAAGCCACACCTTCCCATGTTAACATGTGTCTATAATGTTGACAATGTTCAATCCATACCGTCATCCAATCAAGATTGTTTGCAATATACAAATGTAGTGCATCCCACTCTCGACCAAGTGTACAAAAAATAAATAGACGTCTTACAACCGATTTATTTTGAAGATTAAGAATTAATTAACTACAATAACATCTTATAATTACCTCTCACTTTCCTCAATCTACCTTTCCCCATCAAGTACTCCCCTTCGAATTTTTTAATGGGGTTGGGATCCCAAATGCGATCCACATGGATCTTTGTTGCAAACTTAGGAAGATATTCAGAAATTTACACCATAGTTTGGTATACCATATATCCCTCCACCATAGAACCCTTAGGATGTGCTCTTTGTCGAACCAAAGCCTTCAAAAATTTCAAGTGTCTCTCAACCATCCACATTGACCTAGTGTGTACAAGTCCACACAATTCAATCTCCTCAACTTGGTGTATGAGGTAGTGTTCTTGTGCATTGAAAAAAGATGGAGGTAGAAACTTTTGCATTTCACACATTAAATGAGGAATTTTTCTCTTCCAATATTTTATATCGTCTTTATGGATTTCTTTACATGAAAACCACCTACAAGATATTCAAAACGCAAAAAAATATATTACATAACAAGTAAAACAAATAGCAAATATAATATCTATACAACGAACTGAACAAATATCACTACTTACCTCATGTATTTTCCAAGATCATATATGACTTGCTTGACATTATTGTCGAAGTCTTCTGGGAGAGATAGAGGTAGAACGTACTGCAACAATTATAAATTTTTTTCATTTTTTTGTAACATAATACAATGAAAAGTACATGTACGCGCAGTACTTAAATACATAGTAAAAACACAAGAACATGAATTACCTTAATGAAGGTATGCCAATCATGTGTTTTCATCCCTGGCCCAAATTCAGTTTTCTTTGATATGAGATTGTTTATGTTCACAACAAATCCTGTGGGAAATCGAATTTTTTGTATGACTTCTTTTATAGCATTGCTTTGCTTGTCCGCTAATAACCAAGGAAGCTCACTTATATTAATTTGGTTTCCATGGCTATTTGATTGAATGACATTTATCATTGCATGATTGGAATCCTGAATGTCACTACATATTTTGACAATTTTTTATTTGTCATGCCTTCCATCCAATATTTTATCATAATGTCTTTGTTATATTCTTTCCAATATGCATAGTATCAAACAAATGAACAATTTGTAACTGCTCATAGTAGGGCAACCTACTAAATTGTTGGGGATAACTTTTTAGTCCCTTAGAAAGGTGGTCATTTATGCCTTCACGACCTTCACGATCATCAATCACATCATCAGTAAACAAAACAAAATAGAAAAGATGTTTTATGACAAACCAATAGATGGAATGGCATTACCTTGATGATTAATTCTATTATATCCCAACTTCCACAGGTGAGGTGTCATTCTTTGTGGCTTTGATGTATTCTCTTCTTTCCCATTGAAAAGATGTTTTTCAGTATTTTGATACTTATGATTTTTGTGGAGAAAGTGTCTATACTCATCAAACACCTGCTTTCCTAAACTTTTTGAATGATGAGATTTCATCTTTGGACCACAAACAGGACATGCAAATTTTCCCTTTGTTTGAAGACCTACAAGATAATGTATAATTGGATTAAATATGATCATTTTTTGAATTATAATGTTCATGCACAACTTAAACAGTATAACATACCACAAAAATGTGTTAGCCCTGGGGCATCGTGTATTGTCCATAGAAGCATCACATGGAATTGAAATTGTCTTTGTCCTATTGGTCTAGAGACGTCATACATAGTGACACCATTCCATAACTCTAGCAACTCATCGATAAGAGGCTCGATATATACATTCATATCTTTAACTTGGTACTTACCTAATCAAATGAACAAAAACATTACATAATTATTATGACCATTTTACTGCAATATTTATAATTAAATTTAGACGACTATATTTAAATGATAAAATACCTGGAACAATCATTGCCAACATTATGTGCTCCCTCTTTATTGACATCCATGGAGGAATGTTATTGTTGATAACAAAAATAGGCCACATTGAGTAAACAAATCTCATCTCTCCAAATGGATTGACACCATCTGCTTCCAATGAAAGCCTGAGATTACGAGGTTCTTCTTTAAAGTGTGGCCACTTTTCCTCTATGTCCATAAATGTTGAACCATCCGTAGGCATTCGAATAATGTCATCTTGACTTCTATTGCATGCATGGTAATCCATAAATTGTTCCAAGCTAGTGCACTTGAATAATCGTTGCATACGTGGAATAATGGGAATATAGCGAAGAACCTTGTGAGGAACCCTTTTTGTTATTTGATCTGTTCGATAACTGTTGATATGACATTCAGGGAATTCAGTTTGAAATTCATGTTGTTTGTGATATATAATATGATCATTGGGACAAGCATCTATTGCTTGATACTCCATTCCAATATCTTTCATAATGGTAGATAATTCTCGGTATGAGCGAGGTAGAATATTTGATGGTGGTAACAAAAACTCACCTATCAATCTACAACAAAAAAATATAATTTGTTAATATAAAGAATATTAATGGTACAACATGATTCATAGTTTATTATGACATATATGACATACCTTAACATACGTGACATTTCTATGTTGGATAAACCATTCATAACCTTCAAGTTCACCAACAACAATACAACGGAGAGAAGAGTTGTCTACGAGCCTTCGTAAAGGGCCTCAGATGCCTTCTCAAGTAGAGGGACATCATGAACAACATCAAGGTCATGTTCATCATCATGATCAGCTGCACGAGTACTAAATGTGTCATGGATCAATGTATTTGCACCATCATCTTCAATTGTGTTTTTTGGCTCATGATCGTCATCTTCCATGGGATCATTATCTTCAGCTTCGATATTCACACCTCCATGTTCATCCACTTTGAAAACCATATTCTCCAGGTTGTGTTGATCCATACCATGTGCTCCAGGGTTCTCGACCTATATAAAATTGATAAAAATAAATAAACCATGATCATGATCTCATCATCACGTGATTTATTATGTATATAAATTGTTAAAACGATATAATGAAAAACTTACCAATGGATAATAATCATGTCCACCTTCAATGTGATCATGCAGCCTACAATGTTTCTTTGTTGTTTTGATTAGAAGTCTTCTAGTCTTTAACCCCTTACAAATTTTGCTTGGACAATAACATTTTCCATCACCTTTTCTTTTCAAGTTAGACCACAATCTAGCAATTGTCTCCTTATTTTGTTGTTCGTTGATATTGTCTGACATGGTCTTTCTTCACAGGCAAGAAAATCAAGCTATATAACTAGTTATATAGAAGTTGAAATGTTAGTTATGAAATCACATTTCAGTATAATATACCAAATTAAATTACTTGAAAATAGAAATTATCATCATTGAACCAAAACCATTTAACTCTTCTTTTTCATCTCAAAACATATCTAATGGCTTTGTGGTATGCAATCCTTGTATAATATATTAAGTTGACTAATGTCTAATTGGGGTAATCCATGAGTGTCTAATGTGAATTCGGTATCCTAAACATTGGAGAGACCTTATCTGACTTGCCTAATCAATGTGGTTGTTATCCTAATATGAAATAGTGAGTTCTACCCTTGTCTCTGCATCAAACTTCTCACATCATGTTTCTTCAACAAAACACACTAATATGAATTGAGCCAACACCATGAGAATAGGGTCAAGTATCATGGCAACTAATCATAATACGTGAAGATGGGGTTCACACATAAGTGTTGGCTCTCAACAATGCCACACTTCCAAAATTGTCAGTCTCAAGACTTCTCCTATTGGGTGAGCACTCATTGATGGCCACAAGGCCAAATCAATGTATGTAGGCTTCAAACTCCTAACTCTAGGCTAGGAGGACCCTACACAAGGTCTATGAACACTCAATTGGTATTAAAATAGAAAGAGCCTTCCTCTAGAACTTTGTTTACAACACACACATCAATATTGGTAATAATTGTTATGATGGATGGTCTATTGGGATGGTAAATAAAATGCTTATTCTTTTTCCACCCTTTAAAACTACAACAAGGTATTTGACTTGGCAGGGTCCCCACACATCACTTCAACAACAAACATTAGGCAATTCAACCTTTTGCCTTCTCAATGCATTTTTTTTTCGTCTTCAACTGGTTTTCTTAGTCCGATACATAGGTATATTAGAACTTTCATGGCATCATCACACACGCCTTCCAATATGTAGTCCTTTCATATTTCAGGTGCCTACACACTATGTTGTTATTAAGTATTGATGTATTCTTAAGACATCTCATGACTCCATTACATGTCCACACTTGGGTTTACAAACACAACTCCATCAAAACAAAAACAATATCACTAGTAAAAATATGACTGTGACAATCAATACCCTTAGGACAGTCATAGAAATTTAATCTATTTCATTTGGTTTTGATCGACAAACACTTCCGAAGGTTGCATAGGGTCCCCTCACCCCTCTCTCTATCATCAACCACTTCAAAATACCAATTGCTTGGTCTCCCCACCAAATTCTTCCCTGATATGATACATAGCATGAAAAAAGGTCTTACCACACATTTGGGTGAATTTATATGCATGGGAGACCAAACTATACATTATTTACTCCTCTCGGTAAACACTAGCTAGGTAGGGTTTTGACATTTTTGGAAAAACTATGATATCTAATTTAAAGCACAATGAAATTCAATGCCACAAAAATAAAAAATGAAGTTAACTCACTTCTCTACCACATCTAATCAACTTCCCATCAAATTATGATGATTTTCACAATGAAAAATGAAGAGAATCAAACCGAAATGTCAAAAAATGCACATAAAAACCCAATTTCAATAAGCAAAACTCTTGGATGGCATGCCAAAGGCCTTTCCAACCATATTTTAAAGAAGTTTCTACAAGAAATGCAAAAGTTGTCATGGCAATATGACAACTTTTTTCCCAGTGGACCTCAAACTTTCACAATTAGGTCTCTATTTGTTGTTAGAATGTGATCTATGACTAAGTATTAGAGGATCTTACTAACTTGGGTATCATGCTTTTATGTGTCTCTGAGATGACTCCTAGTAATTATATAAGGATCTTACTAGTCCTAGATCTATGCCTTGTCTTTTTGATATGGTTCCTAGTGAGAATATATGAATCTTACTAGTTCTAAATGTCATAACTTTGTGTTTTGCATGGTCCATGTGTGTTACCAATGTTACTAATATTACTCACTTTGTACTTCCCTTTTATCTCAATATTGTAGATTGACAATATCATAAGTCTTGGGAGCTACCACCTTTCCAAACTTGTAGTCATCTTGACTCTTCAATATCTTGGTGAAAGAATATTTGGTTTCTCCATATTTTCCCAAGATTACATGAGCATAATTGCATACTCTTGCTAAGAGGGGGATAAATATTTCATCATAAGTTGTATCTCTTTAAAAATATACACTAGGTTTGGACTCAATTTAAGTGGTTGTGCCTTATTTATGCCTAATTGTACTTAGGGTTGCCAATGTTTCCATAAATTTGGTTCATTCACTTATTCATGATGTTCCTCATGGCTCATTTTTATAGGACTAGGGTTTTGGGAACCCTTATTCATGGAAATTGTACCTAAAATTTGAAAGATGAATGTTGGATTCCCAAATAGTATGAATTTCCTCTCCAAATTTTGACTTTTGCAAAAGTTCAATTTGAAAAGGTGCAAGGACCATCCATATAAGGTCCATCTTGAAAATTAAATGATAATACCATCCATGCATATTAAATGATATAGTCAAGTAATAAAGAAGGAAAACCATTTCCTGAAGTTGTCAAATGATTTTAAAGATACACAACTATCCACTAAATGCAATTCACTAAAAAAGAAAACAAAGTATGCTACAAGATAGTGGGTAAGATGCAAGGAATGAAGTTAAATAGACAAAGAAAAACCATGAATATTACCAAGTCAAAAGGAGTAGCTATGACCTCTTAAGTGTTTTTTTACTTGCATAAATTAGACTTCTTAAGGATAGAAACACATGTAGATAGTAGTATGAAGTATTTTTGACAATTTTTGAAGTAGTTGAAGGAATGGCTTATTTTAGTTATATCTAACCCAAGACAATTTCAACTCAAAGTAAGGAATAAAACCATATGTCCTATAAGTTTGGGAAGCTAATTGAGTAGCTGGATAAGGTAGAGCATGACTATAGGGTAGTCTTGAGACTCTTTTAACTCAATTAGAACATGTACCAAGTATCTAGGAGCTTACAAAGCCAATTCAACCA
This sequence comes from Cryptomeria japonica, assembly GCF_030272615.1. Lineage (NCBI taxonomy): Eukaryota > Viridiplantae > Streptophyta > Pinopsida > Cupressales > Cupressaceae > Cryptomeria > Cryptomeria japonica. The sequence goes on along the minus strand of NC_081407.1, from coordinate 96,776,999 downwards.
TATTTCAAGTGAAAATGCAACAAAAGGAGTAAAAGCTTTGAATACACCTCAAAAACTACTCCTAGGTGGCCAAGTAGGTGGAAATAGTCTTTTCCAACATTTTTTTTCTTTATAGATGCAGCCCTATATTCTCTTTATTATTTGAGATGAGATATAGAACTCCTAGGGCTTAGTTCATCTTAGTTCTTTAAATTTTATGCCAAGTGTTGTAACTAAAAAAATTCTTACAACAAGAGATATTATTTAATATCATTTAAGGTTGCAGTAGTGCAAGGAACATCAATATGAAAAGAGAAGGGATGAAGAAGTCAAGGACCTTGAAATTATACATCAGAACTATGATACAACTAGCTGGGATAGAATTTCCCCCTCATTGAGATAGCCATTTGACTCCTATCAGGATAGCTGAACAAAGCCAAAGAAGGTGGATAAAGACAAGGGCAAGAAGAAGGTTAATGAAGAGGGAGATGTTGAAGAGGAAGAAAAGAACTAGAAAGATCAACAAAAAGAAAATGAAGAAGATTAAGATGTATAACCTAGTTTGATGTTTTATCTAGTTTTGGACTTGAAAATTATTTATGCCTTGACAATATTTTATGTTTTATGGCTCATGGAAACTCCCAACAGTTAGAAGATCATCAAGCCAAACACTAAATACCTGATAAGGCACTGAATATAAAATAGATTGATTAATTAATACTATTTGGTATGAATTCCTTTGTATATAATAGAATGGATGTTGGATTAATGAATATACTTCTACACACTAATCATTGAGAAATACATTGTTGGCAGTTCCGTTATTACCCAGTCTAGTATCGATCTGATCTTGTTTGGGAAGCATCTCGTGATCAAACCAAAAGGTCTCACTGCTGATTAGTCTACTATTACTAGGGTTCACACTCTAATTTGTGAAATTTTGCAACTTATTTATTTTATGCTAAGTATATGTCTGATAGTTTTCCTCTTTCATACGATTGAGTACTTCCAACCATGGTAGAAGGGAAGTAGGGTTGCAAGAGTGGTACGGTGATGGTTCTATGTGGGAAAAGGGTTACAAAGCATACTGCCCTTGGGCATAGAGGAGATGGCTTCTATGGAGACCTATTGTAACCTCTTTCCCCTATCATGGTAAACATTCAAATCCAAATTTTCAAAATTCCTCATCCAAACATTATGCAAATCCGAAATTCCTCATGCAAATATTAAGAAAATATTATGCAAATCCAAAATGAAAGTGAAGTTCACCAATTCCTCATATTATCCAAATCCAAAATGAAGGTAAAGATCGTACCTCAAATGGTGAGTGTGTCGTTTTATCTTGCTAGGGGTTGAGCTCAACATGGAAGCCTATGTAGGATTGAATGCAACAAAATAACTTGCCCTCTTTTTTCCTTTTTTTTTAAAGTAATGCCCATTGCTGTCGAAATTTCAACGAATGTGGGCACTTTTTCAAAAAAAATCAAATTTGGTCACAATATACCTTCTTCATCGGAAACCTCTATCAAAATTCTAGACCAAATGTATTAGTGATCTGTCCTTTATCAGGATAACAACATTGTGACCAAATCAAACATGTTAACATATATAACAAGAAACACAAATAACTTTAAGATTTTATTGTATGTTGGTGTTAAGAATTTATTTTCTTTTGATTTTATCTTTTGGTGACATGTCTTTTAGCTTTTCTAGGATGTCTTTGACTAGAGATTATATCTCCAAGATGTCTTTGACTAGAAAGGCAAGGATGGGATATGTTCACCTATTGTTTTGTGTCTGTGGATTGTCTCTTAGTAATTCTATGACTTGTCCAGGGATATGAGGACATTGTGAGTCTAGTATGAACTGGGGCATTCCTTGTTTGTGACTATTTGGTCTCCATGCAAATGGGTACAATGACTTTCTGGGTGAAACCTATACCTCGATTGTCATAACCTATTTTCCATAATAAAGCTCAATGATGATAATAGCACAAGAAGCTCTTTCACTTATATATCTTCTACCTTCCATCCCCCTTTCTTGATTGACCTCTATTGTCCTTCCCTGAGTTCATGTAGCCCGCTATCACATGACTGAGTATAATGACATGCCAAAAATATATGCATTTCATGTAGTTTGCACCTACATTACCAAATATTAGCATTGTATGCATACATATAGATATTACAATTGCACCATATCTTGTATGTATCATTAATTAGTATTTGCATTCTCATATAAACCTAGAAAAAGAACAAAAATATATTGCATTTCATCATGTACATCTTTGCATCCATATCATAAGCATCATATCACATCATCATAAAACATATAGAAAATTGCATAGGAACACATGCATATAGCTATCACAAGGAATGGATCATCTCATATATATATATATATCAAAAAATAATGTGTCATGATACAATGATGTCAAAATATCTCATATGGCTACAAAATCGCCCAAAGGTGTCTAAATCATCATACAAAAATTGATACAAAATGGGATCCAAGAGGGCTATGATGAAGATCCTCCCTTGGAGCCAGCTGACCTCGAAGGAATTTGAACTCCCAAAGGAATAGCCCCTGGATCATCTCGTTTGTCCCCTCCTGCAGATCTATGGAACCATATTTTCACCAAAGTAGTTAGCAATCTTGTGTCTGCCCAAATCTCAGGCATATACATAATGTGTCTCAATCCCATCGCTTTGATCGTGGTGTGGTCCTCAATAGTCAAATATGTTCATAACAGTTGTGTCACAGGGAATCGCTCTTTAGAGTCAATTTGGGGTAAGTACTCCTACATCCAATAAAATCAATTGTGTCAATCCTAGTGGTACTCATGTTCCTCACATAGTGTTGCTTACCTTATCATATCATAGCCTAGTGGTACCTATGTCCATCACATGGTATTTCTCATCAAGCTCTATCCTAGTGCTTATGTCTATCACATGGTCTTGCATCCTAGTGTATATGTTTATCACATTACACTATATCCTATCTTGCTAGAGCACTTGCTGGGTTTATCAATTTGATGACTTATCCTATACTCAACTTAGCAAACCTACCTATTTTATGGCACATGTTGAGTGAATTCTCTCAGTAGCTTATCTGATTGACAATGTATGTTTATCACAGAATTGTCAATTCTAGCCTTGTTTTCATTTATCTTCTATATGGCACTTGTTTGAGTGAATCCTCTCAACAAATTATCCAATTGGTAGCATATGTTCATCAAAGAACTATCAATTTTGGCCTTTTAAGACAGACACGATTCTATTGATTCCTCTTGAGTCAGTTTTTTTCCTACATGGCCTTGTCACCCTATCTTGTCAGATATTTCTAAACTTTCTTTCTTATCAAGAGATTGTTTGCAATCTTTTCAAACATTTTCATCCAATTTCTCAAGGGGGCATATCATTTCCGTCTTGGGGCTACTTTGTATTAGTTTATCTTCTTTGAGCCAACGAGACAAGTTGCATTGTCTCAAAGAGGGGCTAAATGTAGACACCTAAAATTGTCTTGTCTAATTAAATAAATATTTATTTAATTAATTAATTTATCCTAAGTCTTCTATTAATTAAATAAATTCTTATTATTTAATTAATTCAACAATCCTTTTCTAAGCCTTTCCTCATTTAAATAAATACTTTTATTTATTTAAATAGTCCTTTTCCTAAATTAAATAAATATTTTATTTATTTAATTGATCCCACTTCCCCTATTAATTAAATAAATCTTTATTTATTTAATTAATTCATTAGCCTTTTCTACCCATGACACATGTCATTCATCGCTTAATTCTTCTCTTACCTACCCTCTTATCATTTAATTATTTCCTCTACCTACCTTTTAATCCTAGCCAACCATTTATCTTTACACCTCTTAATCTTATCCCTCCATTTCTTACAGTATTCTCTATATAAGAAGATACTCTCATTCATTTTCAAACCTAATCATCTAATCAATGTGTCTAATCAATCCAACTACCTAATCAATGCATCTAATCAATCCAACTAGCTAATCAATGCGTCTAAACACTCATATGCAATCAATCCTTCTTGCAATCAAGCTATCAACCACAATCCGTACTTTGTTGAGCTCTTGTGCACACATAAAATCTAAGAGAAAATATATCAAACAAGATCAAGTTTCCTTTCAAATCTCTTTTCAACAGTAGCAAATAAACTTCAAATGTTCAGGCACATGAAAGTATAGTGCTCTAATACCAAATGTTAAATTTGGTTTTCTATGTTCAAAAGGATGATCACAAGGATCTATAAATACAATGAGACATGACTATTACTAAATATGATTAGATAAAGTTTATTTCTAACCAATGGGACCTTTAACTCAATTGATTGAAGTGGTGGATATAGAAATTTAAAGTTTTATAAAAACTAAATTATAGATACAAATAGAAGTTATGAGTGAATGCTTGGCTTATATTTAATTAAATAATAAAAAAATATTTGATTAAGTGAATATATGAAAAAACTTTATGTTTGCGTGCTAAGTTGAAAGATGAAAGAAGAAGAAATTTCTAAAAATAGATTGCATTGATGAAGTATAGTGTTGTCATTGATGTCAATACAAACCAGTAATGAATATGTATTATAACCGGTAATGATGAAGTAAAGCAACTGGTAGTAAAGCAGTGAAGGCAACCAGTATTATTATTAAGCAGAGTGATCAACCGGTAACCTTAACCCGTTGATAAGCAAAACCCTAATCGATGGAGCTTGGAGAATTGGTTGTGATTATCTATGACCAAATGGTGATCGAAGATGAAGATGCCATGTATGCATGTTGCACATGATGAGTTTTAAAGTGGATTTGGTGCATAGAGATAACCGTTTATCTTTGGAATGATCAATTGCTTAGTATGAAGTGAAAAACGTGTGATGAGCTACAAGATCCAATGTGTGGTGATTCGGGAGTGATCCAAGAGCGATTGAAGTTGTCTTGAAGAATGTGTAGTTGATTTCTATGTAATCTAATGGTCAAGATTGAACCGATATATTTGTAATCTTTATGAGATCTGTAGATTTTGTTTTGTGTTACTAACCTATTGTATTTGTTTTTAAGGTCAATGAATTGTTTGTAATTGTGTTGGAAAATTTGGCTAGGTGTGATAGATGTTGTTGTCGAACTAGAAGGTGTATCTGGATAATGTTGTGAAGGTAGATTTGAGCAGAAAAGGATCTAATTAAGCAAGGAAGTGCTATTACTAGATCAACAAAGAACCCATTGTTATCTAACCATTACAACACTTTGAATCCCCTAATCGGGTAAGCTTTAACAGGCTTGTTGTTGAAATCCTCTAACAAGGTGATCCATTAGCTTGGATTTTAAATCCTCCATTGAGGTTACCTTTAACAAGGTATTTGTAGTCAATCCCTTAATCGGGTGGTCCTTAACCGGATCTGTTCTTAACAGGACATTTTTGTAAAAGCTTCTAACAAGGCCTGGCTCCTAACAAGGCGAACTTCAAAAGAGTTCAAAATACTTGTGGGTATTCACCCCCACCGTGGTTTTTCTCATTTGGGTTTCCACGTGAAAAATCATTGTGTCAAGTGGTGAATGATTTTATGGATGTGTTTTTCATATGGTTGATGATATGATGAAAGAATAAGTATCCGGTAGATTACTGAGAGGGGGGGGTGAATCAGTAAACTGAAAAACTGATACAAACTCCCAAACTCAAATACTCAAAGTAAAACTTATCAACAAAACAAATATGTCAAGATAATATCTCATAAGATTACAGGTTTGATTGTTATAGCAATTTAACAGTAAACAACTTCAATCTTGTAAACATCAAAATGCTTAATCAAATGTCAATGCATTCAATTCTCATTGCTTCCAAATATCATGCCTTATCAAAATAGTTAAGTAGTTAATCAAATCAACAAATAAGATCATAACCACAAAAGCATTCACCACTTGACACAAATATTTATACGTGGAAAACCCAAATAGGTAAAAACCACGGTGAGATGAGACTTACAAGGATAGCTATATGAACTCTTTCAAAGTTCGCCCTGTTAGGAGCCAAGCCTATTAAAGCTTTTACAATAAGTCCTGTTAAGAATTGATTCTGTGAGGAATCACCCAGTTAAGGGATTTACAAAATACCTTGATGAAAAGAGAAATACCATATTAGGAGTAACCTCAGTAGAGGGTTTGAGAATCCAAGCTAATGATCACCTTGTTAGAGGATTTATGAAGTAACCAAGCTTGTTAGAGCTTACCCGGTTAGGGGATTTCAATTTTGTTGTGATTTTTAGAAAACAATAGGTTTTTTTCTTGATCTATCTAAATAGCACTACATCTGCTTGATCAAATCCTTCTTAAGTTTCAATCTTCTTTTACTCAAACTGCAGATTCAATCTCTGGTTAGGCAACCTCACACTCAACTAATTTCTGGCAACTTTTGCGAACACCAAAATAAAATAACTTCATCGACCTTAAATACAAATCAATTAGGTTGATAACACAACAAAAACCTAATTCTCATCATTGAGATTACAAACAAGTCAGTACAATCATGACTATTAGATTTCATAACAATCTCTTCACATTTATCAAGAAAATTCCAACCGCTCCATGATCACCACTTCATTGGAATTGTAACTCATCACGCATTATGCATTAAATGTAATCCACTTTTCTCCTTCCCTAGACAATCAAACGCACCAAAATAACTTGAACTTATCTTCATACAATGACCACACGTGTCACCATCATTACCACTCAACATCAAATATTAAACCAACAAACTTTGATCAGCTAGGTTTTAACAAAAACAACTGGTAGGGTTTACCGATTACATAACATAGAAAGGTTTAACCCTATACACTAGTTTACTAGTTCAACTTACAAACTTACATACCAGTTTACAACATCCTCCACAAAGTTCATCCTATCGATTACAATACAATAGAAATAACAACAACAACATCATCAATATCATGAATACCATTTACTGGTTCAATTGACATCAATGATAACACATCATTAATGCAATCTATATGCAAAATGCCAACAATCTCACCATTTGGCATTGATGGCAATGCAAATATCAACGCCTTTGATTTGCTATTGTGATTAGTGAATAGGAATCTTGGTTTACATACCAAGTATTCACTATGCTTTGTCTGTCATCATCTTGTCACGAGTTCACCTAATCAAACACATAAATCTTCTCCTAATCACATAACTCTTCTCCCCCTTTGAAAACAATGCCAAATTGAAAGTAAAACATGTAATTTCAAATTCTCACTGTGCATCAACATATTGCAACTTGATGCTCCCCCTCTGGAATACATCCACTTCAACATCAATCCATGTAAAATTCTGCAAGTAATTAAGGGACTGATGCAATCAGCATCATGTTCAACTGACCTCATGAAGGGGTACAACCCCTTGTTGTCTTCTAAGACACTCAAATGTAGTCTTAGGCAGAGGTTTGGTAAAAATATCAGCAAGCTTCTCCTTGGTAGAAACATGCTCTAAGATAATATCTTTTCTTTGAACTTTCTCCCTCAAGAAATGATACTTCAATTCAATGTGCTTGGTCCGTGCGAGCAAAATAGGATTCTTAGAAATATTTATGGCACTTGTCTTATTACATATTATCTTTATAAGTTCTAAGACCTTTATCTTAAAACCTTCCAAAATGTGCCTCATCCAAATAGCCTGTGTGCAATTCATATAAGCTGCTACATACTCAGCTTCAATAGTAGATTGTGAAGTGCAATTCTGCTTTTTACTACTCCATGAAACAAGCCTTCCTCCTAGAAAAAATGCTCCACCAGTAGTAATTTTTTGGTCATCAACATTTCCTACCCAATCAGCATTTGTGTACACCTTCAAATCAAAATTTCCTCCATATGGATACCATAACCCATAGTCAATTGTACCTTTCAGATATCTAAAAATTCTCTCGGTTGCTATCAGATGAGCTTCCTTTGGATTCTTCTAGAATCTAGCAACTATACCAACTACATGGGCAATATCCAGTCGATTGTGAACAACATAGTGTAATTTTCCAATCATTGACATGTATTATTTTTCATCAACAGACTTATATGCATCTTCCTTGGACAATTTACAACCTGTAACCATTGGCGTTCCAACTGGTTTACAGCCAGTCATGCCAAAAGTCTTCAAAACCTCTTTCACATACTTAGATTGAGTAATGAACATACCATTCTTCATTTGTTGTATCTGCAAGCCTATGAAATTTTTTATTTCCCCTACTAAAGACATTTCAAATTCATTCTTTATTTCATCTATAAAACTATTTCTCATGACATCATTACCTCCAAATATAATGTCATCAACAAATACTTCACTAACTATTTTTTCATCTCCTCCAGACTTGAGATAAATGTTGCTATCATCACTAGTTCTTGCAAAGCCTATCTTCATCAGATTTGAATGAAGCCTTTCATACCATGCTATGGGTGCCTGCTTTAATCCATATAAATCTTTATGCAATCTACATACCATGTCTTCCTTATCAGTCAAAGCATAACCATCAGGCTGCTCTATGTATACCTCTTCTTCCAATATCCCATTAAAAAATGTAGACTTAACATCAATATGGTATACCTTGAACTTCTTATGAGCTGCAAATGCAAGTAATGTTCTGACACCTTCCACTCTTGCTACTGGTGCAAAATTTTTTCCATAATCTTCTCTTTCTTCTTGTGCATAACCCTTGCAAACTAATCTAGCCTTGTTGCGAACTACACCACCATCTTCATTCAACTTGTTTCTGAACACCCATTTAGTACCTATGGCATTCTTGTTTACCGGTCGGGGTACCAAGGTCCAAGTGTTGTTCTTCTCAATTTGATCCAATTCCTCCTCCAATTATTTAACCCAATGATCATTGTTGGAGTTGAGCATCACAACACCACAGGAGCCTAAAGATCTTCTGCAAGCTAAACAATCTGTCACAAGGAGAAGCAATGGAAGCAATAATAATTTGCAGAACAAAACACAGGAAAAATATGCTCAAAAGAGGAGAGCTCTATATTCACCAAAATGTCTAATGACATAATGAATCAAAGAAAAGAAAATTGACCTTTAATAGGTCAAGAAAACCTAAAAGGGAAAACCCTAGGCTTGCACATAATAATTAATAAAAGAATTTATTATTATGCACCTAATGTTAGCTTAAGTGTAAAAGATAATAGGGAACTTAAAGAATTAAACAAATATTGTTTAATTAATCAAGTAAATACCCAATTAGTCTAACACCCCCCCTTAAGCTAGACTTAGGGAGAAGCTAAAACCTAGAACAACTACTGAAAGCAAGAAAGATGGGTCCCAGAAACAAGGCCTGATCAGGTACCCAAATACAATGAAATCTCTATGAAATGGAGAAAAGGAGAAAACCCAGCAGGAAAAAACTCCTCTCGAAAAAGAGATAAAAGAACATGCAGAAAGAAGAACATGTTGAAAGAAGAAAAAGGAAGGAAGGCCTCAGAAAGATCCCCCAAGGACAACTTCCTTCACCCCAAGCATAGAGTGCAATTGAAGATAGCGTGGCGATACAAAAGGTTTTGTGAAGATGTCTGCAACCTGCTCGGTAGTGGGAATGTACTCCAAAATGAGAAAACCATCCTGAATCAGCTAGCGGATGAAATGCATGTGAAGCTTAATATGCTTCATCCCCTGATGCTCTACCGGGTTGCGGGAAATATGAATAGCACTCTGATTGTCACACCAAAGAACAATGACACTATTAGGAGGAAAACCAAACTCAGTCAGCAACTGGTGAAGCCATAAGATCTCCTGACTGGCAAGCACAGTAGCGCAGTACTCAGCCTCTGTAGATGATAATGCATGAGCAGTATTCTTCTTGCAAGACCATGTGATAGGACTAGAGCCAAGACAAAAAACAAAGCTAGAAGTAGACCTCTGATCAGTGACATCAGAAGCCCAATCGGAGTTAGTGTAGCCTACAATGTGAGGTTCTCCTGATGTATAGTGAATGCCATGAGTACTAGTGCCCTGAATGTACCTCAAAATACATTTGGCATCTTGCCAATGACTCTCATGAGGATCATGGGAGAATCAAGAGACAAGACCAACCGCAAAGGAAATATCAAGACGGGTGTGAGTCAGGTACAACAAACTGCCAACCAACTGCCTATAAAGTGTATAATCGACTGAAGGTGTGGGACAAGTAGTAATCAAAACAACCCCTAACTGAAAAGGAGTGGGAGCATGCTTGCAATCAAGCATGCCAAAGTGTCGAAGCATGTCAAGAGCATACTTCTGCTAGTAAATGTAGATCCCATCTGAAGACTGAATCACCTGAAGACCAAGGAAGTAGTGTAGAAGACCAAGGTCTGTCATCTCAAACTAATCCATCAAGGCACGCTGAATATGTCGAATCATAGAGGATGAGCTACCTGTGAGGAGAAGATCATCAACATAGAGAACAAGAATCAAGATCTCACCCTCAAGAAGCTGAATGTACACTGTGTGATCAGAATGACTATGAGTGAACCTAGTGGAGAGCAAGAAAGAATCCATCTTCTCATACCAAGCCCAAGGGACCTGTTTGAGACTATACAAGGAACGCCAAAGTCTGCAAACCAAAGAATTGTCCTGCACAAATCCCTAAGGCTGCTCCATGTAAATTTCCTTCTGTAGATCCCCATGCAAGAAGGCACTCTTCACATCCATCTAAAAAATAGGCCATCCCCTAGAAGCTGTAAGAGATAGTACAAAGTGAATAGAGTTCATCTTGGCGACAGGGGAAAATCTCTTGGAGTAATCAATACCCTCACCCTGTGAAAACCCCTTCGCAACAACACGAGCTTTGTACTTATCAATGGAACCATCAATAGCAAACTTAGTGCAATACAACCAGCGGCACCTAACCATATTTTGGCCCTTAGGAAGAGGACAAAGATCCCAAGTATGATTCCTCATCAAAGAAGAATACTCCTCCTCCATAACACAATCCCACTCAGGGTGACCTGTCACCTTTGAAAACTTCTGAGGATCATCTGAAATAGCATGACTCAAAAGACTAGAACCCACAGTATGAGAACGGGTGCGACGAGTATCTGAAGGATCATTGGCCATAGGACCTGCCACCTCAATAGTAAGGCGAGCCCACTTGAACATTTGAGGTGGAGCAGGGGGAGGTGAGGATGGTGGATCATCAACACCATTATCAGAATCATCCTCAAAAAGATCCTGAAGAGATGTAGTGGCAGGAGTAGGCAGAGGAGCAGACATTGGAGTCGAGGTATCCACTGCGGGAAGGCACTCATCAAACTGAACATCCCGTCGAAATAGGACCTCTCTGGAATCAGGATCAAACAACATGTACGCCTTAACATCCTCATAGTAGCCAACGAAAATGAGGGGTCGGCTCTTCCGCTCCATGGCTTTCCTCTGAGCATTAGGAATAAAAGCCCATGCCTCACTGCCAAACACTTGGAAAAAAGAAACATCAGGCTTGTCATGAGACCAAGCCTCCTCAGGAGTCATATGTCGAATCGCCTTGTGAGGCATCCGATTTTGAATGTAGTTGGCAGAATTGACTGCCTTAGCCCAAAAAGATGAATCCATGGACCTGGACTGAATCATACAATTCACCATCTCCCATAAAGTTTTGTTCTTGCACTCAGCGACACCATTCTGATGAGGGGTGTAGGGAATAGTAAACTGATGTTGCACACCATGCTCAGTGCAAAAATCTCTAAAAGCTTGATTCACATACTCCCCCCCATTATCTATACGTATCCACCGAATAGAATAGCTAGAATTCTTCTCTACAAAAGTCTTGAAGACTCAAAAGGAATCAAAGACATCAAACTTGTACTTAAGAAAGTATACCCATGTGTGTCTAGGGAAGTCATCAATAAAAGTGAGTACATACTTGGCCCCTGAAAAAGGAGTGGAAAATGACATAAGATCACTATGAATCAGCTCCAAAGGTTCCAAAGCATGAGAGGCTCTCCCCTTCAGAAAGGGATCTCTGTGATGCTTGCCAAGCACACAACCATGACAAACACCATCAGTGCAGGAAATCTGTGGTAGCCCAAGAACAAGTGCCTGTGTACTCATCTGCTGAAGATATCAGTAATTGACATGGCCAAAGCGCTCATGCCAAAGCTGACTCACACAATCTACATGTGCTATAAGAGATGAACCTGTACCTGAAGAGGGCTCAAATTCATCAAATCTGTAGTATCCACACTACCAGTACCCACAACCAAATCAGGGTCATGGAGGTCCCGAATAACCACATCATGTGGTGAAAACTCAATTGTCTTACCAGAGCCAGAGTGGAAAATCTGATAAATGGACAGGAGGTTCGTTGAGATGTCAGGGACAACCAGAACATCCTGCAGAGTACCCCCATCCAGAGAGATAGAACCTGAACCCAAGACTGAAATTTGAACTGAGTCACCCACTACAATCTATGAAATACCACAAGAGGCAAGAGAAGTAACCAACTATTGAGTGTAAGTCATATGGTGAGAAGTACCAGAATCTAGAATCCATGTGGACCCATAAGTCGAAGCTTGAGCAGTGAGAGCATGACCTTTCCCCGTGGAAGGAGAAGATGCCTGAGGTGAGGAGATGCGATGCTGCTGCATGACTTCCTCTAAAGCCTCTAAACATTTCCAACACTTGGAAATGAGATATCCTTCCTTGCCATAAAAAGTGCAAGTGTCTCCTGATTTCTTCTTGGTCTTGGAGGAAGACTCACCAGACTGTGAATATTTCCCTTGTTTTGGAGGAAAAGGAGGTTTAGAATCAGACTTAGGAGGTGGCTTGGAGGAAGACTCACTGCCTGCAGAATTCTTCTTAGGCTTCAGTTTCTGCTTTTGTTTCTCCTTCTCCTTAGAGGACTGAGCAACCAATGCTTTGTTCTTGGAGCCTGAGAGCTTATCCAGCTGAGAAAGATGAGACTGCTCACGAGATAAATGTTCACAAAAGACATCAAAGGTAGGCATTATGAAATGAGCACCCAAGCCATCCATGGTGGAGTAGAAAGCAGAGGCAAAAACCTGAAAGTGACCCCAAAGCTTCAAAAGAATCAAATGAATGCACACTGTGTCTGTCTTGAGCTTGCCACATCCCTGAAGAACAGATCTAGTAGTCTTGAATTTATTCAAAAAATCCTCAATAGTGGGAAAGGAATCAGGTGACAAAGAAACCAACTCTGCCTCAATTTGTAATGTCTGAATCTCATTGACCCTCCCAAAGAGAGAATCAAGCTTCAACCACATAGCCCGAGAAGTGAGCAACTCATCAAGGTGAAACGGAAGACTGTCGGAGACATGCAAAGAGAACAAACCCATGGCCTCATCCATCTTGTTCCTGTGCTAAAGAAGCTCATAAGGATGTTGCAAGATAGACTGAACCTCATCTAAACAAGACCACAACCCCAGTGCCCTGAGAAGCCTTGTGATGCAGGGCTTCCAAGTGTGATAGTTGTGTGAAGTCAACAACTCAATTGAAGGATCTACCATGAGAACAGGAACTCTGCACCTACACCTGCTTGTTGGTATTTTTTATTATGTGATCTTTCATAATAGACAAAATATGCAGAAGGGTTTGTTTGTTTTGAGAGTTTAGGTGTTCTTGATTTCTGATATAAATGACAGAAAGTGAGAAAAAAACACCCCCCACAAGAGATAAACCCAAACCCTAGTACATAGTAATGAGAAGGAAGTAGTGCATAAGCAAAAAAACTTCAAACTGATATCTCATGTACCTAGTGAAAATTATGAGAAAAAATATCACAAATCTAAATAGAGCATGCTGAGAGCTTTCCAACGCGTATTCGTTTTCGAAAAATGGAGTCCGTTTGCATAATCTAGGGCCCCGGAAGTGCAGAAATGCAGCCTGACTTTGACTAGAAAAAAGTACATTCAAACAGCAGATGCGAGAAAAAAATCCAACTCCACAATGTCTGGCTCGAAACCATCTTTTTGACGCCTATTCGTTTTTGAAAATCCTACTCTGGATGTGCAAGATAGAGCCAAAAAACCAACCCCCTCTCAAAAAAGACTAGAGAGAGGAGGAGGTGGCCAGAGGGCGGTGGTGGTGGTGGCCGACCGGATGGAGGTGGTGCTCGGGCCGGGCTGAGGTGGTGCAGGGGGCTGCCAGCGGGGAGCGGCGGTGCTGGTAACAAGGGGCCGCTGGCGGGGAGCGGCGACGGGGGCCGGAGGCCGAGGGGGGCTGATGGGAGGAGGTCGGCGGGGGTCGGGGGCCGGTGTTAGGGAGCCGTAGAGGGCTACTAGCGGGGGCCGGGGTGGCCGGCGGTGGGGGCTGTAGAGGGCTACTGGTGGGGCCGGCTTGACAGGTCCGCAGGCATCGTACGACGACCGGACTATCAGGTTCGGTACCCTGTGGTACCCTCAAAACCCAACACAATTTTTTTTTTTTTCGTGCCCTCTTTTTTGATTTTTTTCAAAAAATCAAAATTTCGGCCTGCATGCTGTAAAAAGGCAAAAAAATTTTTTATCGATTTGCATACCAGAGTCGTACGGCCTGGTTGTGAGAAAAAAAATCACCTAGATGCTCAGGAGTCAAAAAAGGACAAATTTTATATGACTATAGGGGTTTTTGGGCCTTCTGAGCATGATGGTCAGGTCTGTTTAGGCCCAAAGTGCTCAGAAAAAAAGGCCTAACCCTAAGCACACAAAAAATTGCCTGAAACCCCAGATCTGCTTCCAATACAAAATTCTCAAAAACAGTAACAAATGGTTGTAGATCTGAGCTTTGATAGCATGTCGGAGTTGAGCAACACAACACCACAGGAGCCTAAAGATCTTTTGCAAGCTAAACAATCTGTCACAAGGAGAAGCAATGGAAGCAATAACAATCTGTAGAACAAAACACAGAAAAAATATGCTCAAAAGAGGAGAGCTCTATATTCACCAAAATGTGTAATGACATAATGAATCAAAGAAATGAAAATTGACCTTTAATAGGTCAAGAAACCCTAAAAGGGAAAACCCTAGGCTTGCACATAATAATTAATAAAAGAATTAATTATTATGCACCTAATGTTAGCTTAAGTGTAAAAGATAATAGGGAACTTAAAGAATTAAACAAATATTATTTAATTAATCAAGTAAATACCCAATTACTCTAACAATCATCACCAAAATCCTCCTTAGCAGTTCTTGGTTCAATGGTGGAGCTCATGCAAGAGTTCTCTCTTATTCTTCTTCTTCTTCTAGTTAGTACTCCAACATCCTTATCCCCAATAATCTGTTCAGGACTGTGATCCAGTCTCACATATCTAGGAATAACATGATCATTCTCTTTAGGTTCAGTTTCTTCATCATCTTCTTCTTCTGAATTTATTTGTTCTGATTGAACAAGTGCATCAAAATTTTCCTTACCGATTTCAAATTTAATTGTTTCCAGATCCAAAAGAAAAATGCAAGGATCTTCATCCTTTTTCTCTGAACCGGTTCCTTTTGAAACTTTAGGACATTCATCTACTTGAACATCAACACTCTCAACAATTCTCTGTGTCCGGTTGTAGAAACATTTGTAGGCCTTACTCTTGGTGGAATAGCCAAGAAATATGCCTTCATCACTCTTAGCTTCAAACTTGCTAATGTAATCACCTCTTTTAATAAAACATTTTCTACCAAAGATCTTAAAATAGCTAACATCAAGTGATCTTCCATACCAATATTCATAAGGAATTTTGTCCTTACCTCTTTTCACCAGAACCCGGTTCATTGTGTAGACAGTTGTACTTACAACTTCTCCCCAAAATGTTCTCGCTACACCTCCTTGTATCAACATTGTCCTAGCAGCTTCAACCACTGACCAGTTGTTCCTCTCTGCTATACCATCCTACTATGGTGTCCTTGGTGCAGAAAGTTGCCGCTTGATACCATTCTCATCACAATACTTAGTGAACTCCTCAGAAGTAAATTCACCGCCTTGATCTGTTCTCAGACATTTTATCTTTTTTCCACTCTCTTTCTTAGCTAAGGCCCTAAATGCCTTGAATTTACCAAAATATTCATTCTTATCCTTCAAGAATGTGACCCACATCATCCTTGAATAGTCATTAGTGAAGATCATGAAATATCTGTCACCTTGAATGCTTCTAGTCCTTATTGGTCCACATAGATCTGTATGGACCAAATCTAACAAGTGCTCCATGAAGAAGGAATTGCTCTTGAAAGTAGAAGAAGTCATCTTCCCTAACTAACATTATTTACAAAGAGCATTAACCGGTTTGTCTAGCTGAGGCAAACCTCTTACTGTCTTAGATTTACTCACTTTAACAATGTTGTCAAAGTTTATATGACAAAATATTCTATGCCAAAGCTATTTATCATCTATCTTTGCAATCAAACAGTTGCTAACTTTAGGATTAAGATGAAATAGATTACCTTTAGTTTGTTTTCCAGTTGCAATCAATTCACCTTTGTTGTCAAATATTTTGCACATACCATTTTTAAACTCCAGTGGGTATCCTTTTTCATTTAGTTGTGCCAGACTCAGAAGATTGTGCTTTAGACCTTCAACCCAATAGACATCATCAGCACTACTCTTCCCATTAAGAGAAATAACTCCCTTACCTTTAACCATACAGGGTGAGTCATTGCCAAATCTGACAACACTGCCATCAAATTCTTTCAAGGAAAGAAATTTGCTCCGATCACTGGTCATGTGATGTGAACAACCACTATCAATGATCCAATCATCAGAGTTATCCATGTTGGACACTAAAGCCTTATGGTCTGATATCTCTTCCTTAATAGCTACAAACACAATATCTTCACTAGCTTCATCATTAGATTCATCATCTGTGATACCACTATCAATAGCTGCAAGACAATCTATCTTGCCTTTACCCTTATACTTCTTGAATTTGTCTCTCTTGTGTTCATTTTCACTATTAGGGCAATTTGCTGCTATATGACCAATCTTGTTGCATGCAAAACACTTTAAAGGTAGCTTACCTCTGTATTTGCCAGTGCCTCTAGGCAATCATTTTGCCAACAATGCTTCAAGCTCCACTAAGTTGTCTTCATCATCAACATCTTTGTTGGATCTAGATTCATTGCTATGGCCGGTATCTCTACTTCTTCTCACATATGGGTTAGAGACAAAAGCTCTGAATGCATATTCTGATTTCTGTACGCTACCATCATAGCCATTTAACTCAAAAGAAGTAAGTTTACCAATGATAGAGTCAAGAGTTACCTTTGTTTTGTCAATGGATTTCAGCTTCTGAATAGCTGCAACTCGAATAGCATATACCGGTAGTAGGGTTGTCAGTACCTTATTGATCACTATGGCATCTTCCACTTTCCCTCCTGCACTCTTTATTTCACCGACTATTTCTTTTATCCTTTGACCATACTGCTAGATATTATCACCTTCAGACATTCTCATGTCATCAAAATTTCCTCTTAAACTCTCCTCTTTAGCAATCTTAACATGTTCATCGCCGCTATAAATCTCTTCAAGTTTTTTCCACACTTCATATGCAGTTTCAAGACCATGAACATCTACATATTCAACATCAAATAGGGAACTTATAATAGCCTCTAATGCTTGATGATTCTCTTGTTGTTCTTTCTTTTGATCATCAATTAGAATTCTAGTAGGTGTAATATACTTAGTTTCTACATGCTCCAATATTGACTACCAAGACTCTTGACGTAAATCTTGATTCTGTTGCTCTAGATTATATAGTTCTCTCTGTTGAACTTAGGACCTTCCTTCTTCATCATGATCTACAAGATCTTTTCCTCAAGTTGTTAGGCTTAGAGATCTAAGAGGAACTGAGAAGCTCTGATACCAATTGATGATATGATGAAAGAATAAGTATCTGGTAGATTACTGAGAGGGGGGGGGTGAATCAATGAATTGAAAAACTGATACAAACTCCCAAACTCAAATACTCAAAGTAAAACTTATCAACAAAAGAACTCTATCAAGATAATATCTCATAAGATTACTTGTTTCACTATTATAGAGATTTAACAGTAAACAACTTCAATCTTGTAAACATCAAAATGTTTAATCAAATGTCAACATATTCAACTCTCATTGCTTCCAGTTATCATGCCTTATCAGAATAGTTAAGTAGTTAATCAAATCAACAAATAAGATTATAACCACAAAAGCATTCACCACTTGACACAAATATTTATACATGGAAAACCCAAATAGGTAAAAACCACGGTGAGATGGGACTTACAAGGATAGCTATCTGAACTCTTCTGAAGTTCGCCCTGTTAGGACCCAAGCATGTTAAAGCTTTTACAATAAGTCCCATTAAGAATTGATTCTATTAGGAATCACCTGATTAAGGGATTTACAAAATGCCTTAATGAAAAGAGAAATTCCCTATTAGGAGTAACCTCGATAGAGGGTTTGAGAATCCAAGCTAATGGAGCACCTTGTTAGAGGATTTATGAAGAAACCAAGATTGTTAGAGCTTACCCAGTCAGGGGATTTCAATTCTGCTGTGATTGTTAGAAAACAACAGGTTTTTTTCTTGATCTGTCTGAATAGCACTACATCTGCTTGATCAGATCATTCTTAAGCTTCAATCTGTTTTTACTCAAATTGTAGATTCATTCTCTGGTTAGGCAACCTCACTCTCAACTGATTTCTGCCAACTTTTGCCAACACCAAAATAAAACAACTTTATCGACCTTAAATACAAATCAATTAGGTCGGTAACACAACAAAAACCTAATTCTCATCATCAAGATTATAAACAAGTCGATGCAATCATGGCCATTAGATTTCATAACAATTTCTTCACATTTATCAAGAAAATTCCAACCGCTCCATGATCACTGCCTCATCGGACTTGAAAATCATCACGTGCTATGCATTAGATGCAATCCACTTTGCTCCTTCCCTAGAAAATCAAACATGCCAAAATAACTTGAACTTATCTTCACACAATGACCACACGTGTCACCATCATTACCACTCAACATCAAATCTTAAACCAACGAACTTCGATCGATTAGGGTTTAACAAAAACAACTGGTAGGGTTTACCAGTTACATAACATAGAAAGGTTTAACCCTATACACCAGTTTGTTAGGATTCCCAAAGATGCTGAGAGGGGGGGTTACAAGAAAATAGCAATGACAACAACAACATCAACAATATCATGAATACCATTTACCGATTCAATTGACATCAATGACAACATATCATTAATGCAATCTATATGCAAAATGCCAACAATGGTTGATATGAATGACTCGTAAATCCACTTAGATATATGTTTAGATGACCAGAAATCATCTGAAATAAGTTATTACTAATATTAGTAAAGTGGTTTAATGTTTTGGTTAAATGGTATTTGAGTTTCAGATCTGTTACATTGTATCATTGATGTTTTGGTCAATCAGTAAAGTTTGACAGCGCAGTTGCAGTTTTTGTTACAATAACTAAACCGGTTAGTTTAGTAATTTGTTTATGAGTTGAAAGTTTGTTTGGTGAAAGTTTAGTATATTTTCTATCTACTCATTCACCCCCCCTCTCAGTACTTGACCAGATCATAATAGCTTCATCATATTATCACCCCCCCCCCCCTCTCTATTACGTACATAACATGAACCTATTGGTAATGGAATTTGATTATCCTCCTAATATGGTTGGATGAAAAAAATTGTTGTTATAGGGGCAAATTTATAAGAATGATAGATTTTATATGCTTTTTTAGATTTTTTTATATTTAAAAAGTAAATATCCATTTTAAATAGCTTTTCTTTTATTTTGTATTTATAATCTTGTAAAAAAATGATTTTTTGTATCCCAAGAGCACCTGTAAGCAAAATACCTGTCACAAGAGAAGATTGGAGAGAAAAACACAATAATGGCTCTAAAGAAAAATATTATCATTCAATAATAATTAGAATAATTATTAAATACCTACCATATTATTAAATGCCTAAGTTTAGCTTAAGTGTAGAGTATAATAGACTAATAATTAAATAAATAATTATTAGCTAATACAAGATAACTTTAACACCCCGCCTTAAGATGAACTTAGGGAGTAGCTAAAAAATTAAATGCATGAAGCAAAATACAACTACATGATGAAGGCAAATTTGGGTCCAGACCACAAAGCCTGATGAGGTACTCAATCACAACCAAATCTCTATGAACCAAAGAAATAGAGAAAACCACATGGGAAAAAAATCTACTCCAAAAAGAGATGGAAAAGCATGCTTAAAAAACATGAAGGAAGGAAGGCCTCAATGAGATCCCCCAAGGACAACTTCCTTCACCCCAAGCATAAAGCGCAGCTCCATTGGATTGCAGTAAATGTGAATGGAACTCTGATTGTCACACCAAAGAATAGTGGGACTATCAAGAGGGAACCCAAACTCAGCCATCAATTATTGAAGCCATAAAACCTCCTGAATAGCTAACAACGCTGCTCAGTACTCAACTTGTGTAGATGATAATGCGATAGCAAACTGTTTCTTGCAAGACCATGTGATGGGACCAGAACCAAGGAAAAAAGAAATGCCAGAAGTAGACTTATGATCATGAGCATCACCAACCCAATCTTGAGTCATGGAAGCCAACAATGTGAGGGGATCCTGAAGTATAGGAAATGCCAAACTGTGTAGTGCCCCGAATGTACCTCAAAATATGTTTGGTTGAATGCCAGTGGCTCTCATGAGGATCATGGGAGAATTGAGAGACGAGACCAACCACAAAAGAAATATTCGGGTGCGTATGTGTCAGGTACAACAAACTACCAACCAACTGCCTATATAAGGTAGGTTCCATGGAAGGTATAGAACAAGTGGCAGACAAAACAATACCTGATTGAAATGGTGTGGGTGAAGGCTTGCAAGAAAGCATGTCAAATCTATGAAGAATATCAAGAGCATACTTCTGTTGAAGTATGGAAATCCTATCGAAAGACTGAATAACCTATAGGCCTAAAAAATAGTGCAGAAGGCCAAGATCTGTCATCTCAAATGACTCCATCAAAGCTCTCTGAATATCCTAAATCAAGGAGGATGAGCTATCGGTAATGATAAGATCATCAACATATAGCACAAGGATAACTATATCATCCCCCTAACGCTGAATATATATTGTGGGATCGAAATGGAGAGCAAGAAAGAGTGCATTTTCTCAAACCAGGCCCAAGGAGCCTATTTAAGACCATATAATGAACGTTGAAGTCTATAAACCAAAGAGGAATCCTGCACAAATCCCTAAGGTCACTCCATATATATCTCCTCATGAATATCTCCATGCAAGAAGGAACTCTTCACATCCATCTGAAAAAGTGTCCATCCCTGTGAAGCTACAAGTGAAAGTAAAAAGAGAATATAATTCATCTTGGTGACAGGAGAAAAGGTCTCAAAGTAACCAATACCCTCCACCTAAGAAAACCCCTTCGCAACAAGATGAGCCTTATACTTATTAATAGAACCATCTGCAAACTTGGTATGGTACACCCACTTGCACCGAACCAACTTTCTTCCTTTCTAAAGAGTACAAAGATCCCAAGTATGATTCTTCATCAAAGAAGAATACTCTCTCGCTCTGGGTGACCTGTCACCTCTGAAAATGTCTGAGGATAATCTGAAATGGCATGATTCAAAAGGTTAGAACCAGATGTCCATGCACAAGTATGAGGAGTGTCTGAAGGATCACCTGCCAAAGAACCAATGACATCAACTGTAAACTGAGCCCACTTGGGAAAAGGCTGAGCTGTGGGTGGTGGTGGTGGTGGTCGTGGAGATGGCAAACCATTATCTACATCATCCTCAAAGAATAAGGAATCCTCAAAAGATGTCACAAACCCTTATTTTCTATAATTATTTAATTAGGAAAATAATGTTTATTTTTCACAAATGAAATTGAAATGAAATGAAATTGGAATTGTTAATGAAATAAGATAGGAGATCGAATGCACTAAAATATTTATATACAATTGAATGATCAGTAATAATTTTTATTGTAAAATTGGGATCGTCATTGCTAATGAGCAACTGA
This sequence comes from Cryptomeria japonica, assembly GCF_030272615.1. Lineage (NCBI taxonomy): Eukaryota > Viridiplantae > Streptophyta > Pinopsida > Cupressales > Cupressaceae > Cryptomeria > Cryptomeria japonica. The sequence goes on along the minus strand of NC_081407.1, from coordinate 96,754,988 downwards.
GTGTAAGTGAATGCAGGAAAAGGTGAACGAAGATGAAGGAGAGACCATGGTTTAGCTAGAGTTTTCTTAGCTCCTGGATTTCTTTAGAATAGATGGAATCTCTCATACACCACATTAGGATTTATAATTTTCATCTTGAAAAGATGGATGATTTGAATAACCTTATTTGAGTGTTTGTTTAAATTGGAATGATGAATTTGGAATGAATAGAAGATTGATTTAAATATTTATACATGAGAATTTGTGGCAAGATTTGAGTGGTGCTTGAATTAAATCCAAGTTGCATGAGTGATGGTGAAATATTATGTCTTATTTTTGCTAATTAGATATGAATATTGGTCGTAGGTTTATACGTTCTTTATGTGCAGATGTGTATAAATGTATGAAATATCGTACTTATGAGTTTACTTTTGTAAATTGGATAATAGTATAATATATTTATGTATATGAGAAATTGATTCAATCATATACATATATATCTATATAGTTATTATATATATCCAATTATCATGAAATTTAATTACTTCATGAATTTTGTTTTTACCTATACATAATTATTTGAGATTAAATATATATATATATATATATATATATATATATATGTATGTATATGTATGTATTATGTGTGTGTGTGTGTGTGTGTGTGTGTTCTAGTAATAATTCGATCGTGGACTTATAAATACATATGTAATTATTGAATATGTAAATAGATTTGTGGAATTAAGTTATTTTATGAAAATCCATATTATATATATAATCATAGGAAAGAGTTTATTAAAGAATTTGTTAACGAGTTTAATTTTTAATATATATAAATGAAAAGTCATTATTTATTTATATATAAATATAAATAAAATTAAAAATATAATTAAAAAAATAATAATAAATGATTTAATAATGATAGAGTGGAAAGCAACTTAAATTAAAAACTAACGACCGAGAAGGGGTGGTATTTTCAATGCAAGTAAAGGTTAATGAGGGAGGTCGATGGTAATATCGAACACCCCCCTTATTTAAAGGGAGGGGTCGGTATTACCACTGACCACTCCTCCTCTTCCATAAACAAATCACGATGTGTAATACTATCATTAACTGCACGTTGCAGCCACTAAGACTTGGAAAATTATTAGACACGTAGCTAAATGCCTTGCAAAAGAGTCGGTATTAATGGTGACTCAAAGAAAATAGTGAGTTAAGAGAAGGAAGTCGTTGGGTTGGTATCGACTATGCATGCAAACAAACACATAGAGTTTAAGATGATCATGGACCTTGCAACCACGATGTGTTTGAAGAGATGTCAAACTCATTGAATTTGAATGAGAATAATTCGTTGTTGCAATGGTTGGGTGTATTTAATACAATTCATAGTCGACAAAGGAGGAAAGTCGACTTGGCATCATGAGATTAGAAACCGTTTGTAAGGGAGTCGTTATTAATATCTATAAACGACATGTGCAGTGTGGTGTCACATAAGAAGTTAATGGATAAATTTGCATGGTGAACACACAAGTGTTCAAAATCATTTCGGGGTATTATGTTGTAATCAAACAATGTGTGGTGTCATTTAGGATCAATCCACCACTAGGAGAGATAGCCCGAAAATAGGAAAGAAGGTAGATGACAACACTAGATATATATAGATCATTGAGTTGGAAGAAAAGAGGGGAGATGGATGCAACAAAGGAATAGAGAATGGAAGATAGAAGAGAATAGGAATTCGATATTTAGGAGAATGGCGACCAGGCGTAGAGGATTGGTTATGATCATCTTCAATTTAGCATCAAACTTAAGAGTTGGGCTCTTGAACAAGAATTAGTTATTTTATTATTATTAGAGAAATTATCATAACATAGAAATGATAAGGACTAAGAATAGAGAGCTCGTGAGATAGAATAGCGCAGAGGTCGAAAGCATTAGAATATGGACGTATTGCAAATAGTTTTAAGTTAGCAGGGATCATAATAGACTTGGATCGCGTTTCTTGAGGTAGGCTCAAATCTAGCATGTTTTGTTGTAGGAATCTAAGAGATAAAGAATGTTCTATTTTTAGATTTATACAATATTCTAATGAAGGAATTAGAATCATGATATGAACCATTTTTAATTTCTTTAAATTGAGTTCATGTAAATATAGATGCAATAATGAAATATTTTCTTAAATTTTGTTGATAAACAAAGTGAAACTCTCAAAAATTTAGATCACCAAACCCTCTAGAAATAGAGTAAGAGGTTAGAGAGAGAGAAACTTTGAATTTGAACCAAAAAGAAGATGAAATTAGGGATAACTTTAAGAAACCACCCCCTGAGCAACTGTGTAAAATCCTGGTGAATCAGACATTATTTTTGGGGGGAAATTTTCATATTGATGACCAATTTTATTTATTTTTAAATAGGGAAAAAAATTATTTTGTATTGGCAATTTTTTTCTAGGGTACAAAAAATTCCATAAATTTCTGGCGAATAATACCTTGTTCTATGGGGAAAATATATATTGTGGGAGGCGAATATTTTTTGTTAAAAGGAACAAATATATATAATTATATGGGCGAAGATTTTTACTCTGAAGGAAAAATTATTTAAATGTATTGGAGATTTTTATCCACCGCTTGAAAATTATTTAATTTGTTTTGGCGAATATTTTGTTATTTATGGAAAAATAACAAAATATTCGCCAAAATAAATTAAATAATGAGAGTCTCGATCCAAGTCGTAGAGATTCATTTATCAAAGCTCTAATAAAGAGTGGTACTGGTATTGTGTTGGATCAAAATCATAAGCCTCCTTATGATTCTAACATTTTTGTTCCATGGGTTGGGGATACTATTTCCTTGTTGGTGTTTTGCTTGAGATTGGAAAATGATCAGGAAGTGGGTGCAAGCCTTCTTGAAATGATTTATAATATCCATTGTGTAGGTCAGCCAGTAAGATATAATTTTATTGAGCACATTGTTCAATCCATGCAAAAACAATTACTAATGATAAAAAAAGGTTCATGTAAGACATTTAGGTTCTCATCCTACTTGTGCTATCTCCTTCTATCCAAGTATCGTGCAATATTTGAGACCAACAAGCTTCAAATTGTGCACTATAAGATTGATGAGAAGACTGGGAAGAGAACAGAGTGTCCAATAAATGAATGGACACCAAAGATTAGGATGCATGATAACAGAAAGAACTACAACCATTTTGTAGACTTCTTTTTGGCACCAATGTATAATGAAATTACAAGCACTCCAATGCCTAGGTTGCCCGTGTCTTGTAGAGATTGCATTCAACTCGGAAGTCAAATAGAATTGGCTGACTGATTCTTCATGGAAGAATTCACTGTGTTAAGGTTTTATGGATCAGTAGTAAAACCATACAGACTTCAAATACATGTGATAGAGAGGGTATTTGCATTGGAGTATGTATGGAAATTGGAGAGTACAGATAGGCACTTCCATGGTCAGCAAAAGAAGATCATATTTCCTTCCTTGCCTTTCTCATGTGGAGGGTTCACATTTGAGAGAAAAGCATTCAATGTGGCACATGATTTTTTGACAGTTTTTAACTTTGGTGAAGAGGGTCTCTGTTAGTATGATCCAATCAGTGTAGTTCAAGAAAGGCTTAAGAAAAATGGGAACTCTTCAGCTTCATGTCAACATGAAAGTAAACCATTGCTAGAAAAGATTAGAAACATGGACTCCTGGGATGAGGTGAAAAAAGAGATGGAGAAAATTGCAACTGACAATAACATTTCAACAGAAGAAATTTCATCACAAATTATGGCATTGCACAAACAGAGGACAATAGAGGAGGGCCAGGGCATCCAAAATAGGAGGTCCTACAATTTCTACAGAAAATTTGCTAATCCATCTAACAAATCTATTCCCAAAACAATTCTGCAAGAATGTAAAGAAAGTTTTTGGACTCAAACCAAAATAAATGATTTTTGGACTATGAGGAAGAATCTTGGTGAGGGTTAGTGTAGGATCATGGGGGGCCAACAAGTGGTGATGTGAAAAAAAATAGTCTTCTTCACTCGCCTAAAAATGCGAAAATCCGTGCTGACTTTTTGCTTGGCCTAGGTGTCCGTACACCTTGGCATGGTAATTACCAATGCAAATTGGATATCCGATTTTTATTTGTAATTTTAAATTAAAAAATATATTATATATTACATATTATATTATATAATATATATAATGTAATAATATATTATATAATTATTTAATATAATAATATATTATATTATATATATTATATAATATTATATTATAATATAATAATATATTATATGATACGTATTATATTATATTATTATATAATAATATATTATATAATACGTATTATATAACATATTATTATATTATATATATTATATTATATTATATTATATTATATTATATTATATTATATTATATTATATTATATTATATATATTATATAATATATAATATAATATAATATTATATATTATATAATACGTATTATATAACATGTTATTATATTATATAATATATAATTATATTTTATAATATAATAATATATTATTATATTATTATATTATATAATATATTATTATATTATATATGTTATTTTAAAATAATTTAAGTATAAAAATCGGATATTATCCGATAAAATCTGATTTTCTGAGACAAATATATTTCGACAGTGATAGCCCGTGAGTCATTTTTAACTCATGGGCTGCACGATTTTATAAAAATCCGATATCCGGTGTTTTGGCCAAAAATTGCTAAAAAATAGATTGAAAGGTAATAATTTTATTGTTTTTGATCATTTTTATTCATTTTTTGTATTTTTTGTTAATGTTTATTTGATTTTTCATTGAAAATATGGTTTTTTTCATGAAAACTAGGTTTTTTAAAATCAAATACCTAATTGTTTAAATTTGTTAACTAAATTTAATTGTTTACATTCAATTAGGTTAAAAATGAGGGATAACAATGAAAACATTGATCAACCACAACTGCAACAACCAAACCCTCCTTTGTCAAACCCCCCCCCCCCCCAATTCAGGATTTGATTGCATAAAATTTGAATGAATTGAGGGGGATTGCAGAAGTATATCATAGGATCCCTCGTCTAAACCCAATGTTTGATCCTCTCACGTCAATCGTAAAGAGTATCAAAACCATGACTGAGGAGCACAATGCCGCCCTTTTGTGGCAAGATTCTATGAGGGAAAAATATGCAGATGGCTTGTCGTATAAGGATATCAAGGATCTTGAGATATCCAAAGCCGCTATTGCCTCATTGTTTGTGAATCCCTGCAGTGGTCAACCTGTAGATCCCTAGAAAACAAAACTTTCCATTAAATGGTGCACAAATGATGGTATTGTGAAAAACTTTTGGGATCGTTGGTGGATGGTTTTCGACAAACCACCCAACAACAATCTTGATGTCCCCTTCTATTTCATAAAAAAATTGTATGCTGAGTTTTGTTTATGCAAACATGTTAACTACTTTGGCATCCAACCTTTCCAGGGTGTAGGTTTAGGTATGCCCCAAAATAGACTTGGGGCAGTCAGAGTAGTCCAAGGCCCATATGTCCCCCCTCCTCCTATTGATCCCCCACCTGAAGTGCAACATCTTGATATCATTTGTGAGGTGGCTTCACGGACCATGTTGGCTATTCACTCTTTGAGTAGCCTTTTGGTTTCTCAAGCTGGGTTAGTAGCTCAGCATACTCTTGATGGTAGTGGTGCATCTGGTGGTGCTGACATGTCATCCTCAGCTCCACACATATGTGTGCCCCATAGTTGTGTCATGTGTGGGCACATATGCTTGGGTCTAGTTGGACAACCCGTTGATCCTCCTACGGATAGTACAAATTATGAGGTGCATGAGATGCATGATGCACCATATATTATTATAGAGACTGGAGGATACCCTAGGGATTCCTCATATGCTAGAGGTGAGGAGGCACCGTCATCATACATTGATGATGTAGTGGTAAAATTTGTATTTTCACAGTTCATGATGATGCAGTAGTAAAATTTGTATTTTCACAGTTCATGTTATATTTTAAATGAATATTTATAATCTAGATAATATTAAGTACTAATTTTTATTTACATGGTCTATTTAACAGTTGATGACCGAGGAGGAGTTGAGATAGATTTAGGAGGAAACCTTGTCGCCCATTTCATTTGGCCTTGATAGCTTGACGGTACATATGTTATTGCACCTAGTCATTTATATTTTATTGTACATACATGCTCATCATTTATATTGGTATTAATTAGATTATGTAGTAACTTGCATGTATATCTCATTTTACTCTTGTAGGGCACAAGCAACACGAGTGCGGGGCAGTGTGATTTAGGATCTGGTAGTGCAATTGGAGACAAGGGAAAGGTAATTGAATGCAAATATGATTGAATGAATAGTTTAAATAACTTATAGTGATAATACACGTCTAGACATAGATTGATAGTTTCATATACTTGTTGTGTATATATATAGAGAATTTTTGGCTTCACATCCTTGATGACTACACCCAGTATACCTGAAGAAGAAGAAGAGATGCCTTGAGTAGATGTGTGTTTATTTTATTTTGTGATTAGTAGATATAATTTGTTATTATCAGTGAGAATTATATGCTAACTTGTATCAATGTCATGTTTCTGAACATATGTAGGTTGTGTATGAAAATATTCAAAACATACCTCCTCTACCGAAGACATACATCAAGAGTCCTGCAAAGCCGAAGAGAAAAAGTGGAGATGAGGTAAACATGAATATTTCAATTATAGTTCATTTCTATGTTAACTTTTTGAATATGAATTATATAATATAACTAATATTAATTGTGGTTTGTTTTTCTTGTGCAGGATCCTTCAGAGCCAAGCAGTGCGGCGAAGAGGATTGATTTTGATGATCCATCAACAACTTAGGATGTTATAGATAGTTTTGGGATGCTTACATGTCTAGTTGGCATGCATATTTTGTATATGGACATACATTCACGTATGTAGACATACATTTTATTTCAGTTGGCCTTTATGCCATACTTGTGTATGGACATACATTTGTAATCATTTGACATTTTTATATATACAGAAGTTGATATTCGATCATATAAATTGTTACTCATTTGTGCATGGTGTTATCATGGAAATATTTAATCTTCATTCCAATAATTAACAATGGTTAATAATGGTTATTTAATGAATAATATAATTCATTTCATTTCATCGTAAGTGTTGCTTGTATAATGAATAATATAATTCATCTAATGAACAATATAATACAATTCATTTAATGAACAATACAATTCATGAACAATACAATTCATTTAATCAACAATACAATACAATTCATTTAATGAACAATATAATACAATTCATTTAATCAACAATACTTGATACAATTCATTATTATCCTATGCATGGTCCTATTTTTCCCCCCACCTCGGTCGAATGCTCAGGGTTTTATTAGGGAAACAATTTTTTGGTTGGCAAAAAAATCGTCAGTCTCATTCAATCGAATGTTGTCGCATGGACAATTTCTCGTTCAACTTGTTGTGATGATGAACCGTCAGCTTTGAAATGTCCAGTTAGGCATTATTACCCTATGCATGCTCCTATTTCCCCCCCCCCCCCACTTGATCGAACACTCGGGGTCATACCCTACCGGCGTCGTCCCTTGAGCGCCCTAAGTGCTAAAAGTTGTCAAACTTTGACAGGCCCTAACTCAAAATCCTATGCACCTATGAATGATTCATTTGAACCTATGGGGCCACGAGAGGGGTCCCTACAAAAGCCTATCTAATTTTTTCAATTTGCCCTATGGTCTTATTAGGGAAGCAATTTTTTGGTTGGCAAAAAAATCGTCAGTCTCATTCAATCGAATGTTGTCGTGTGACCAATTTCTCGTTCAGCTCGTCATGATGGTGAACCATCAGCTCTAACATGTCCAATTAGGCATCATTACCATATGCATGCTCCTATTTTTCTCCCCCACTCGATCAAACACTCGGGGTTATACCCTACCGACGTCGTCCCTTGAGCACCCTAAGTGCTAAAAATTGTCAAACATTGATGGGCCCTAACTTGGAATCCATGGCACCTGCAAATGATCCGTTTGAACCTATGGGACCATGAGAGGGGTCCCTACAAAATTCTATCTTATTTTTTCAATTTTCCCTATGGTTTTATTAGGGCAGCAATTTTTTGGTTGGCGAAAAAATCGTCAGTCTCACTCAATCGAATGTTGTTGCATGGCCAATTTCTCATTCATCTCGTCGCAATGATGAATCATCAGCTCCAAAATGTCTAGTTAGGCATTATTACCCTATGCATGCTCCTATTTCCCCCCCCCACTTGATTGAACGCTCGGGGTCATATCCTACCAGCGTCGTACCTTGCACGCCCTAAGTGCTAAAAATTGTCAAACTTTGACAGGCCCTAACTCAGAATCCATGGCACCTGCAAACAATCTGTTTGAACCTACGAGGCCATGAGAGGGGTCCCTACAAAAGCCTATCTCAGTTTTTCAATTTTCCCTACGGTTTTATTAGGGCAGCAATTTTTTGGTTGGCAAAAAAATCGTCAATTTTACTCAATCAAATGTTGTTGCGTGGCCAATTTCTCATTCATCTCGTCACGATGATGAATCATCAGCTTTGACATGTCTATTTAGGCCTTATTACCCTATGCATGCTCCTATTTTTCCCCCCCACTTGATTGAACGCTCAGGGTCATACCCTATCAGTGTCGTCCCTTGAGCGCCCTAAGTGCTAAAAAATTGTCAAACTTTGATGGGCCCTAACTTGGAATCTGTGGTACCTGTGAATGATACATTTGAACCTATGAGGCCATGAGAGGGATCCCTACAAAATCCTATCTCAATTTTTCAAGTTGCCCTACAGTTTTATTAGGGCAACAATTTTTCGATTGGCGAAAAAATCGTCAGTCATACCCTACCGACGTCATCCCTTGAGCACCCTAAGTGCTAAAATTATATATAAACAAACATTACACTGTAGACACATAATGATCATCAATATTTCCATGTATTTTATACACATAATTACCATTACACTTGCATGTGACATCCATGAAGGGATATGCAAACATGATTTTTTTTTCATTATCAATACAACTACACCAATGTACTTGTGTACATATACATGGACATTATCATCAATATAACTAAACCAATTTGCTCATGGATATTGTATATCATCATAACAATGTTACATCAATTCATATCCATATACAAATACAACATCCCACTTCATCTGCATCAGACATCCTCATGTCCTAAGAGAAAAGCTTACATACAACAATGCTTGCATATAAATGAAGACCAAAATAAGTAACCTTTTTATGCGAAATGAATGTGCTACAAGAAACAAATTATAACACTTAATACAAATTAGTCTGGAAAATTATAAATAGATCATTTGAAACATTTTTAAGACATACAAGAATGTATAATTAGGAAACTTACCAGTTTCTTTGCAAAGTATACAATCATAACTTTGAAGAAAGATGCATGTTGATTAAAGCCCTTCTCACTGCATTTCTCTGCATGGTTGAAGATGATGGTAGATATGGTCATTTATAAATAAAAATATATTCACTTGACTTAATGCTTATGCACAAAATTTTATCTCATTAATGCACAAAGGAAATTTTATCTCATTTGATGAGCCTTCCTCAATTGATGGCTTACTAAGGAGGTTGTAATCACTCTTCAAGGGGCTCTCTTATCTCTTTCTTTGGTATTATTTCCAATAGGATTGAGAGCGTCAAATAGATTTTTTGCAATAATAGAATTTCTCTCCATATTCTTGTTCATACAAATCTTCAATTTGTTTAGCAATGGTCTCATCTTTATCATCTTTAGCAATTGAACAAAGAGTTGGCATTGCTCGGTCAATGTCTTATTGCTAAAATTTTGGTTGAAAAGTTGTGTAGCCTACAACTGAATGGTTCTTGTTGACCTCTTGCCTTCAAGATTCGCAATAATGTTCTTATCGATTTCAAATAACCATTTTGGGGTTCTTGAAGGTCTTGGATTTGGAATTTGTCTTTCATCCATGAGAGGGTCTTCATTTCTAAATTAATTAGGTCTTACATATGGTTCACTTGGTTGAGCAATTCCACCTTCAATGTCAAATTTTTCCACATTTTCACCTCCCATGTCAAAATTTTCCACATTTTCACCTCCCATGTCAAAATTTTCCACATGTTGAGCATTTTCATTATCACTTTCAACATTTTCAACATTTTCTAAATTTTCACTTTCAAAATCTACATTTTCACTTTCAATAACTTGTGGCACATTTTCAAATTCAATTTCCTCTTCACTTGAAGTAACATTAGCAATATTTAACATACCTTGTCTTCTCCTCCTATGACATTCTCTATCTCTTTCTTTATACACTTCAATTTGGTCATTTGAAAGTTTTCTTTTGCGTTTAGACTTCCGACAACTACTACTCCCCATTTCTCTCCACAGAGATGCTCCTACATGATTGACAATGTAAGATTTGACTTTAAGAATCTCCCAAAAGCACAAATTTGTCTCAACCTGTCTGAAAACCCATGATCATCAGCAAAAAATAGAATATGACCCGTTTAAGACATCATATGACCCCTTAGGACACCATATGACCCCTAATGACACCATATTGGGTCGCTTTGGATCAAATGGTGTCCTAAAGGGTCATATTGTGTCCTACGACCCCTTAGGACACCATATGACCCATAACGACACAATTTGATGTCTTAAGGGGTCATATGGTGTCCTAGGACACCATATGACCCCTATGGTGTCCTAGGACACCATATGACCCCTAACGACACCATATTGTGTCATAAGGGGTCGTATGTTGTCCTTAGGGGTCATATGGTGTCCCATGAACCCTTATGACCCCTTAGGACACCATATGACCCATAATGACACAATTTGGTGTCTTAAGGGGTCATATGGTGTCCTATGACACCATATGACCCCTAAAGACACCATATGGTGTCATAAGGGGTTGTATGTTGTCCTTAGGGGTCATATGGTGTCCCATAAACCCTTATGACCCCTTAGGACATCATTCAACCCGTTAGGATACCATATGACCCATAACGACACAATTTGGTATCTTAAGGGGTCATATGGTGTCCCATAAACCCTTATGACCCCTTAGGACATCATTCGACCCGTTAGGATACCATATGACCCATAACAACACAATTTGGTATCTTAAGGGGTCATATGGTGTCCTAGGACACCATATGACCCCTAACGATACCATATGGTGTCATAAGGGGCCGTATGTTGTCCTTAGGGGTCATATGGTGTCTCATGAACCCTTATGACCCCTTAGGACACCATACGATGCGTTATGACACGATATTGGGTTGCTTTGGGTCCTATGGTGTCCTAAGGGGTCATATTATGTCCTACAACCCCTTAGCACACCATATGACTCTGTAAGACACCATATTTGGTTGTTATGGGTCATATTGTGTCATATGACCCCTTTAAGACATCATATGACCCCTTAAGACACCATATGACCCCTAATGACACCATATTAGGTCACTTTGGGTCATATTGTGTCCTAAGGGGTCATAATGTATCCTATGACCCGTTAGGACACCATATGACCCATAACAGCACAATTTGGCATCTTAAAGGGTCATATTATGTCCTAGGACACCATATAACCCCTATGGACACCATATGACCCCTAACGACACCATATGGTGTCATAAGGGGTCTTATGTTGTCCTTAGGGGTCATATTGTGTCCCATGAACCCTTATGACCCCTTAGGACACCATACAACCCGTTATGACACCATATTGGGTTTCTTTGGGTCCTATGGTGTCCTAAGGGGTCATATTATGTCCTACGACCCCTTAGGACACCATATGATCCCTAACGACACCATATGGTGTCATAAGGGGTCCTATGGTGTCCTATGACCCCTTAGGACACCATATGACCCCTTAAGACACCATATGACCCCTTAAGACACCATATTTGATCATTATGGGTCATATTGTGTCCTAATGGGTCATATTGTGTCATATGACCCCTAATGACACCATATTGGGTCGCTTTGGGTCATATTGTGTCCTATGACCCCTTAGGACACAATATGACCCATAATGACACAATTTGGTGTCTTAAGGGGTCATATGATGTCCCAAGGCACCATATGATCCATATGGACACCATATAACCCCTAACGACACCATATGGTGTCATAAGGGGTCTTATGTTGTCCTTAGGGGTCATATGGCATCCCATGAACCCTTATGACCCCTTAGAACACCATACGACCCATTATGACACCATATTGGGTCGCTTTAGGTCCTATGGTGTCCTAAGGGGTCATATTATGTCTTATGACCCCTTAGGACACCATGTGACCCCTAACACCACCGTATAGTGTCATAAGGGGTCCTATGGTGTCCTACGACCCCTTAGGACACCATATGACCCATAATGACACAATATGGTGTCTTCAAGGGTCATATGGTGTCCTAGGACACCATATGACACCTATGGACACCATATGATCTCTAACAACACCATATGGTGTCATAAGGGGTCATATGTTGTCCTTAGGGGTCATATGGTGTCCCATGAACCCTTATGACCCCTTAGGACACCATACGACCCGTTATAACACTATATTAGGTCACTTTGGGTCCTATGATGTCCTAAGGGGTCATATTATGTCCTACGACCCCTTAGGACACCATATGACCCCTAACGACACCATATGGTGTCATAATGGGTTCTATGGTGTCCATAGGGGTCATATGGTGTCCTACGACCCCTTAGGACACTGTACGACCTCTTAAGACACCATATTTGGTTGTTATGGGTCATATTGTGTCCTAGTGGGTCATATTGTGTCATATGACCCCTTTAAGACATCATATGACCCCTTAGGACACCATATGACCCCTAATGACACCATATTGGGTCGCTTTGGGTCATATTGTGTCCTACGACCCCTTAGGACACCATATGAACCATGACGACACAATTTAGTGTCTTAAGGGGTCATATGGTGTCCTAGGACACCATATGATGCCTATGGACACCATATGACCCCTAACGACACTACATGGTGTCATAAGGGGTCATATGTTGTCCTTAGGGGTCATATGGTGTCCCATGAACCATTATGACCCCTTAGGATGCCATACGATCCATTATGACACCATATTGGGTCACTTTGGGTCCTATGGTGTCTTAATCTCTCTCCCTCTCCTTCTATCTTTCTCTCTCTCTCTCTCTCCCCTAATCTCTCTCTATCCCTCTCCCCTAATCTCTCCATATATCTCTCTCTCTCCCCTAATCTCTCTATCTATCTCTCTCCCTTCCACCTCCCCATCTCTCTCTCTCTCTCTCTCTCTCTCTCTCTCTCTCTCTCTCTCTCTCTCTCTCTCCGCTAATCTCTTTATCTCTCTCTCCCTTCCCTCCCCTCCCTCCCTCTCTCTCCATCTCTCTCCCTTCCCCCTCCCCATCTCTCTCTCTCTCTCCCTCTCCGCTAATCTCTTTATCTCTCTCTCCCTTCCCTCCCCTCTCTCCCTCTCTCTCCATCTCTCTCTCCCTTCCCCCTCCCCATCTCTCTCTCTCTCTCTCTCTCTCTCTCTCTCTCCCCCTAATATCATATACTAATTTATTTATAAATTAATATATTAATATATTAATAAACATTAGATTAGTTATGGGCAAATTTAGTTAGAGAATTTACTTATTAAAATCGGATATCCAATTTTTGTAGCCAAATTTTCAAATTTCAAATTTTGGCTTGGGAATGCTTTGTTATTTGGCTTGGAAGTGACAAGCCTGGAAAGTCAACTGAAAAAACGTGTTTTTCAGTATTCCTTGATTTTCCAGACTTTACACTGGTGGCTGACGACTTTTTTTGTAGCCAAAATTGATAAAACGAAAAAGGTTTTTTAAGGACGTTCCTAGCTTTCCAACAATGTAAGGCTTGTCTTATTTTGACTTTAATAAATAATTATTATTTATATTTTAATTGAATTCTGACAATAGTCCTGATTGATAGACTGATTGAAAAACACTCATAACTTTCAAACGGTATAACATTTTTTGAATCCGAAACATGAATCACATCCTATGCTTTGTCTACTATACGGAAAAAAAAAAAAAAAATTCATAAGGTTTTGACCAAGTTAAGGTGGTCAGACGTAGGAGTTTCTGAATTTCTAAAAAACTGTAGTAAAAAAATCATAAATAATTATTTACTTTATAAAAAATTTAAAAAAATATGTGTCACATCCGAACATGAGTATAATACTTATATTATAAATATTATAAAAAAAATATTATGATTTGATTGTGATTAGGGTGGTCAGACATACGTCTACTTCTTATTTTTTTCCTGAAATTTTAGTACCACTGCATTGAAATTTAAAATTTTCATCAAATAGGAATTTTTTTCCAAAAAACAACTAGTAGCTTAGAAACTACATTCAATTTTCTATATATTCTATTCTTACATATTTTAAAAATAATGATCACAACTTATTCAAATTTTCATGTCAAGTTGCATAACTCTGATTTTCTGAAATTTCATTGCCACTTAAGGGCCTGTTTTGGCACACCATGATCCTGCACATACCCATGAACCAAAGACTAGTGCAAAATTTGAGACCATCGATGAGGATGCAGAGTTTAGCAAATTGTGGAATATGGAGCATCCCACAACAACATATGACAGGAGTGAAGATGATGATGAGTATGAGGTTGAGCCCACTCCAACAACTACTACAATCCCTAAAATATTAGGTGGAGTCAATGAGTCCATGAAAGAAAAATATAGCAAAGGGGCAAGCATTGTGAAAAAAATGGGTTTTGAAGATGGTGGTCTAGGTCCCAGAGGAGAGGGCATTTGGTATCCACTTCAGGTACAACTTCCATTAGATTCAAAATCAAAAGCTCCTATTAAACCAGTCATTAGACTTGATTCTTCAGATTCATCACGGATAGGTACTACTCATTACCCTTAGGGTCCACCTACATTTGTTTCAGGTTCAAATCCACAACCACCACCACATCATGGCATTCCCATTGGTGGTGAATCAAGTGCCACGGGTGGGAAATCTGGGGATAATATTCCCATTATTGTTAAGTCAAGTGACGCTGTGATTGGTGGGGTTGGCATGGGTACTACTACTGATACTAGTTGTCTTGTTGTTGGACAAGGGCTACAACAAAATATCTCTCACAGGAGGCCACTAGTGGTAGATACTCATACTATTCAGAATCCTATATCAAGTGCCACTGACACTACAAAACAATCATTTGCAACTTCAGATCACACACCTAAAAAGATTAAGAAAACTACACATGAAAGTGTCAGTGGGAGTGGGAGTGGGACAGGATCATGAATTGTTGTTGGTAATCCTAGTCAAGCATTAGTTAAAACCACATGAATAAGTGGAACTGGAGCCTCTGGTATTCCTATGTCACCTTTCAAACATTCAATTGCTTCAGCAAGCCCAAATTTTTAATTTCGTGATTACTATGAAAAATATGAACACACAACAAATGAAAATAAAGAAAAAAAGAAAGCATTTCATAGGGTTTCCCTAACAGAAGTTTTAGATGAAAAACCTACAAGGAACAGGGTATTTCCAACATATGACCCACAGAAAGATATGATGGAGTTCATGGTTGTTATGCCCTCGACTCCAACTAAAGATAAAAATCCACCACACAGTTAGATAGATCCCTCTGAATTTCAACTTAGCACCCTCCAAATGGATTTTTCCAAAGTACATAATGTGGACAAAATTAGTGTGTCAAAAAGGACTAACGAAGTGGTCTACACTTCACTGCTAAAGGTGAAGAGAGAAAAAAATAAACTGGAAAAACAAATAGAAAAGTTACAGGAAGACCTGACAAAGGAAAAATCAAGGAGGAAAGCAGCAAATAACAAGTGCAATGATTTACAAAAAATGATAAAAAATTCAGGCTCTACAGTAGAAATTGCAGAGCAGGAGAAGATGGATGCAGAATTGAAGTACCCGACAGAAAAACTGGCTAAAAGTAGTAAAAAAATTGACGAGGAAAGAGTCATTTTTTAAAAATTATACAGAACTTATGAGTCCGTTGCTGCCGAAATAAGAAAAATACAGGACTTATTGGATCGTGGGAAGGAAAAAGAAAAACATTTGCGAGAGGAAGTAGAGGAAGAAAGAAAAAAAATGTGCACAAATGAAAGAAGACCTGCACAATGCAAATGATAAAATAAAAACTTTGGAGGATAGATTGAAAGATAATATGAAAAATACAATGAAGTATATACAAGAAAATATTTGGTGGAAAATAATGCAAAGGAGTGACAAGTTGTGTGAATGGTTTGAATTGAATGAAAGTCTGAGAGTAATTTATATGAAAATCAAAGGGCACTTTGAGAAGAGCATACATGTTTATTCATAAGAGGATATGGAAAAAAAGATTCTGCAAGTAGTCTACAGCTCCAGTGACAGCTACTTGGCATCCAAGGGAATTAAGAGCCACATTGATGCCACAGTTAAGACATCATCTATCATTCAAAAATGCCAAAAACTAAGGGAAACATCAGAAGTTATGGAAAATTGTGGAAAAAAGATATTGAAGCTGCAAGAAAAGAAAAATAATTTGATTAAACTTGGTTTGCCGAAGACCGTTGACCCATCAAATAAATTCATTGGAAAAGAAGCTTACAAAAAAAGCATGGAGATAAAAATGAAGTCTGATTTAGACTTTCTTCCTAAGGATACAACTCCCCAAAGCTTTCTGGAATTCATCCAACCATTTACAACTCTAAATTCGGTATTGGATGAAACAATGATGTCAAGTCAATCTTCTAAATATGGAATGTTGACGAAGTTGCAGTTGACTTTCCATAGTTTACAGATTGACCTTCCATCAGATGAAGAGTGGAGAACCCTACAAAAAGTGGCACAAAAATCTTAAGAATCATAGTATGTATTGCACAATTTTCTTCTTTTACTCTTAATTTCAAGGTTTTATGTTTTTTCTATTTGGAATTTGGCATCGCTTGAAATAACTCTGTTTTGTGAATAGGAAAAAACCAGCACTTACTATTGCTATTTTGCTAATCCAGCCTATGAATCTATGATGCACAGTGCAAAACTTCAGCCAGTAAATTTGTATTCTCAAATTCTCCCTTGCTTTAACATTTATACATTTCTCTATTTCTAATTACTAGGTTTTAGGCACTGCTATTATCTATATTTAATTTTTCATGGCGTGAATTAACATTTAATTTTGAACTCTATTTTTTGAATAGGAGACATTAGACATGTAGCAGATGTTAAATTACTAATACGGCCTGTGATGTTCATATAAATTTGTGCTAAGTTTTTGATTTTGATGTTGAGTCTTCACATGTTGCAAACTTGCAATTCGACCTGAAGCTGATGTTGCTCCCTTGTTTCTATAAAAGGGAATTCAAGGTCATTTGCAAAGGGTTCTGAAACTTTGCATTCACTTTTGCATGGACATTGGAGAATCACATATGAGCTTTTGTTGCTCTCTTGTTTCTATAAAAGGGAATTCAGGGTCATTTGCAAAGGGTTCTGAAACTTTGTATTCACTTTTGCAATTTGCATGGAGAATCACACAAATTGGTGCATTACTATTGAATGAATTGTATCATATGGCTATATTTTGAAAGAATTAATGAGAATCTAAGTTCTTGACATGTGTATTAATATTGAATGAATTGTATCATATGGTTTTGAAATGTATCACTCAAATTTGAGACTCAAACATGTCTAAATAAACAATAAACATCTTTGTATCAATAAACACATTATGGTCTTTTTTTTATTATGCTATTTTAAATCTGGAAATAGAAAGTTGAAAAATACAATTACAAATCAATATTAAATTCTAATTCAAAAAAGTAATATGCTTTTGTAATATGAATGATGAGATACAGTAATAAGATTAATAAATACCAATCTCCTATAGTTGCCATTCATCCTCATCAAATTCAGAGCTTTCTTGATTCTTGTCTGTGGTTTCTTCACTCTGAGTCTATATACCTTCACTTAACTGCATCTCAATGCTACCAGTAGGTCTAGTACATGAGTCAATAGTCCCACTGGAACTTTGGTTTGAAGTGTTACCCAAACCTCTTCTTTCACATTTGGACCTCCAGATTTGCAATGCCCTATTGTAAGGAAAAGTATGGACATCATACCTAGATGTATAGAGCCTCAAGCAATTTTCCAAATTTTTGTCTAGTTTGTTTCTTAGCTTTGAGTTTAGGAACCCCAAAGCACTGAAAACTCTCTCATCTTCCACTGAACCCAATATCATAGTAAGACATAAATCAGCAAACTTCAAATATTCTGGCATTGAATCACGCAACACTGTGTTCTCAACTATAATTTTCCAAAGCCTTGTTACGGATCCCTCTTCGCGGGGGTTCTCCATTTTTTCATATTGTTCTTTCATAGTGTATGCAAAACAAGATGATTTCTCTCAAAGATAAGTTTCGCCTAATATTTCATTTATAGTTACTCCATTTAATTCTTTGGATATGCATAGTTGTTTTATCAAAATTAGTAGCTTACTTCGAAAATCAGATGCAATGTTGAGGCTCCAATAATGAGGAAACACAATAGACATGGCTTTGATAAGGTTCTCAGGAGGTAATCTTCTTCTAATTTGTGAGGAAAGATCATACGCAATTTTCTTCACAGAAGTAGTTACAGTTTCAACAATCTTGTCAAAATCTTCCCTTGTAACTCTTGCTAGTTGCTTCTTGGGGTGCTTTCCTGGTTCCTCGGGGTCGACCGTGACATAGAAGTCCATTGGTATCTCAACTCCCCATACATTGGCACATACCTCCTCGTTTGCACCATTTTTTAAAAAGTTATCAAGATTGTTCAAATCTGTGAGTGTCCGCCACTTAACAAATTTTTCATCAAATAGTGTTGGTTGATTTCGATAGAGATTGTCGAGGGTCATGCATGTCATCTTACGCAATGTAGCATATTCTGAAATATACAGAGCTCTTTTTTGGGCAGCCTTCATAATATTCCTCATTTCCTCTAGCATGGGCAGAAGAGCTGCTAAAGTTAAGAGTGTCTCTAAATTACTTAACCTCTGAAGAAGGTCAGGAAATTTTGGTTGATATGATTTTTCGCGAGTTGTGTGAAATAGTTCAATCAAGGATGGATATTCTAAAAACACTCGATGCGCTGGACCATCCAAAGAGATCCATTTGGTATCATTATCTTTAAGAAGCTTGTTCCCATTAGTTATTCCATCAACAAAGTGATGAAATTCCATAAATCGCTTGGGACTTCGACAGAATGTGAGTAGAGCTCTCTAATTAAAATTTTAATTTTTTTAACTGAAGCAAACTTGCTCACAATTCCAAAAGCTAGATTCAATCTGTGAGGCATGCAGTGAATTGCAATAATGTACAGTGTAGATGAAGTTTCAATCTTTGTACAAAGACCATTCCTATGACCTTGCATTACTGAAGCTCCATCTGGTCCAACATAAACCAATTTTTTGGCTACCGTCATGTCATCCATACCTCCATATTCAATTAAACTTCTCTTTACTGATTGAAATAAATTTTCCGATGTCGCACTCTCCTTCATTTTAGCAACAGATAGTAGATGAGGTTGGCGGGTATGATTCTCTATAGTATAAACATGCATGCATACCCATGAAGTATTGTCTATTGTAATAACTTCGTCTAAAGAAAATGCAATAAAGTTTGACTCTCTTATTTTTTCCTTTACATCTTCTTTTTCAACCTCAACAAGACAACTTCCCATTCTCATCCATTGTTTACTGACTAGTGTCTATTAGGATAGTTAGGAACTTTCAAAAAGTGTAATAAACCACTAATTGATGGGAAATCTGTCATAGCACACCCTCTGCTCAAAATATAAAAAACAATGCTTAACTGAACAACTTTTTGCAGTTGTTCTATTTGCATTGCTTTTCCAAAACTAGCTTCAATAGAACCTTTAACTTCAGCAGGCTTCATCTGTATTTTCTCATGAAAATAATACTCTTCGGCATTCCTCACATGCTTAGATTCCTCCTTTATTTTCCATCTTATCACTGATTTTTCAACCCCGTCCATCATTTATTTTTCATAAACTTTACCCATATGCTTTTCTATGGTGTCAAATTTTAGCTGCAACCTAATTTCCTTGTTATGTTTCCAAGTGTAAATCTTACACCTGCATTCTATTGGAGGCTCTCCTTCAATTGGATTCTCCACTGGTTTAATGAATGGATACTTTGATGGCCAATTAATTTAAAAATTCCTCACTGACATATCCCACTCTCGATCCTTTTTTTATTGTGGTTCACCATTTTTTAATATGGCTTTTCTTGTCCCCTTCTGTGTATTATCATCAATGGTATTATCACCCAAGTCGATTATATCATTCCGCCTAACTTGGGCATCTACCATATAATCTTCTTCAAGATCATCCTGATCTGAGATATCAGGTTCGCCGCCATCTTCAACATGCGGTGTAGGTGGCGAATTTTGTACTTGTACTTGTGATGATGTACCTTCCTGATTTTCACCACAATCTTTTCCAATGCCAAAGTATGAAGACAACGTTCTACTTTTTGTTGGCCTCTCATGGCCTTCCCCACATTCAAGTTTCCTACCCCTCAACATGTTTGACATCTCCAACAAAATAAAGGCTGCCAACAAAATATCAATTTGTTGAAGAAGCAATAATAGACTATAATGTATAATATATGTTTCATTGGCCCTACGACCTACAATCTAGATGTCTAAGGTCTGAATGTCCCCTTGAGTCTTGACTACTTGGCACTAATGGGTTGCCACTGAATAAAAATGAACTCAACAATGCAAACAAATATAGATAAATTTAGAATAATATTATAACACTTCAAAAATATGATCGCTCACCTTTAGGTCACTAGCAGTCGCCAATGTAGTGAACAACAATGATTTTCCTTGGTTTGAAACTTTTCTATTGATCAAAATTCATAGCCTAGAACCCACCAGATTGTGTTGAGATAGATCTGATCTTTACATGTATTTATACCAATCCTTATATGGCAAATTCGGCGGGAATTTATATGGTATACAAATATTTGGTGAATCTCACGTAACTATAACATGACTTATGTAATTTTTGAGGCGATTATAGATCGTCCAAATACGACTTATGTAATTTTTGAGTCGATTATAGGTCTTCCAAATAATTGGCAAATACAATATAGTTGGTGAAAGTTGAAGTGAACGGAGACACGCATCGTCATAATGTCGGGCGAATTGGGTCCTCCTGGCTAACAAATATTCACATGCCTATAGGCGAATTATGGTCCTCTATTAAGGCAACCTCGGAGAGTGTAGGCAAAAAAATTAAATTTATCGTGTGTCCACCATATATTGTATTAGCAAAATCATCGCATAGAAACATTTAATTGCATAAAACATATGGCGATCGGGCTGTGACTTTGACATAAATTGATAATGTTCTGGCAACATGACCACCCCCAGTCGGTACAAAATATGCTCTTTATGAATTTTCATCATGTTAGATTGTTGTCATGTAAAATTAGTAAAATCAGTGAGTTGAGTTCTTAAATCATGGAAAGTCACATATTAGTATTAAGCTAAATATGTTATTTGAGAAAAGAGGAAGACGAACCAAAACACATGGAAAGATATAGAGCTTAGACGATATAAACATGGAAATTCTAAACCATAAGAAAGGGAATGAAAGTTAATGATTAAACTTTTAAAATGTTTTGATAATTGAATAAAATAATGTGTACTCATTTTATTCAGTTTATATGTAGAGATACATACATGTGTTACACCTTCTTAATATTTAATTCTTGTCTTTAAATTGGTTGAAAGATAGAAGTGAAAGATTGTTTTCTTTTCAGATGTATATTTGTTTATCCATGAAAGATTGCTTCCTGATAGATAGGATTGGTTGTAACAAAAGATTGATTATTTCTATTTCTATTCAACAAAAGATTGTCTTCTTTATCACTATATTTTTATCCCGCAAGAAATAGAAATATAGAATTGAGAAGCGAAAGATTGTATTCTATGTATATTTATTCTAGAATTATATGAACAAAGCTAGATAGGCTTGTGTTTGTGGAAAGTTACCTTCTAGGATGGGTGTCGAATGTGGAATTATAGAGAGAATAGTTTGATTTTCCAAACTCTCTTTTATTCCTATGCATGGCATTATACTCGACCGAGTAACTTATTGACCATTGAAAAAAATGGATTTATTTATGCTCTCTACCACATCCTTGATTGATCTTGCTTGTTTCTTAATGGAATTAGAAAAATAAAAATGCATTATCAAATAGGAATGCACCAGATTCCATCTTGTGTTTCGAATTCTTTTTCTAATCAATTCATGCAGGGTCGGGTATTCTTGATTGACTAAGAATTCCGAGGAAGTGTAAGCTTCAAGGTTGGGTGGAAAAAGCGCTTGAATCTTGTTCTCATCTTCATGCTAAAGATTGGATTGAAGATAGCTTGGGTTTCAGATCAATGGATGCATCTCACCCTTTACTTTGTATTATTTTAATGAACTTACAACAACTTGAAATGGCTAAGTATTGTATGATTGAGATACTACTTATATCGATTTATTGAATGAAGAATCTTTATCTTTTATAGAAAATTTCATGTTTATTACGATATAAATGGAATGATCAAATGAATCTATGGAAGGAAAAGTAGAATTTAATAGACTTATTAAAGGAATTATGAGTTTATTTAAGAATAAAGAGTTTTTCCGCTATTAGTGAAGTTAGCATGATTTACGTCTTTACATTTTGGTATCAGAGCATGGTTTATAACTCTAGGGCCTATGAGTCCACTTCATGAATGAAGTCATGTGCTTATAAAACTTGCTATTGGATATCTAATGCATGATACTTGCAAATTAAGAAGGAAAACGAAGCTTTTACAAAGGTAAATTGATGACAACAACCTAGAAGAAGGAGGATGGTTGATTAAGGAAGAAGTATTTCCCTCCTACTATGAAATGAATTCAGGATATTCAAGATGAGAATTATAAGGTCGAGGAAGGCAGTTGTCTACTTCTAGGATGAAAGAAGAAAGGAATCAACTCCTAAGAAAAGAAAGAAGAAATAGCTAACCAAGCTGAGTAGGGTAACGAAAATCTCACCTACCATTCCCTTGGAAGACAAGAATAGTTGGACTACCCTATTAAGGAGATAGATGAAGAATATCTATATGAGTATCTCCCTATTGAGTCAATTATGTTTAGTTTAGATGATTCGAAAAGATATACCCCATTGGCTCCATGAGAAGAGATATAAGTTTGTGTAATATCATTTATGAACAATCGATAAATAAAGTTGCTTTTTGCAAAATCAATAAGGTGTCCGGATAGGCAGAGAAAGAGTATCTCCTAGATTTGGCATACTTAATGGACACATTAGTCGAATGATAGTTTATTGAGTAAGAGTTGGGTACTTATATAGTAAAGTTGTGATTGAGACTTTATTGATAAAAATGATAGTTGTTATTAGAACCTAAATGCTTGAGATGCTTGATTTACTAAATTGAGAATTATTCTAACTTGTATCTTGCAAAAGGTAATATTCTATGTTTATAGAGTACGAGGTAGGTACTATATGGATAGGAATTTTGGATGATATGATGAAATCTTCATAGGACTCTGTATTCTAGTTTTGTGTCCTTATCTTCAAACATGAAATTGTTGGTACTATGTTTGATACTCTCTCTCGTACACTCTAGGAAGGATACCCCAAGGTGTTGTAACACTCCTTCATATGTGACTACTCCTAGTCACTCAGTACATTTGATATGTATTCAATTTGATGCTTTATTTGGTTTATTGATGATTATTTGATCAATGATTTTTGGATTAATTTTGACTTCTTGACTTGATTATATTTTCTCTTTCTTTTTCTAAATGGATTAGTCACCAATTTTCTATTTTGTGGCCCTTGGTCACACTTGACTTAATGTTTCATCATGCGCATTTTATAATTTACTGTTGAAATTGATCACTTATTCTCTTAACCTTTATGGTGGCTGATCTAATGTTTAAAATTTTCATTGTCTTTTAGTTGCATATTGTGTTCCTTCCTTATCATGTTCATAGCAAACCCCTGATAGTATGTACAAGAGAGTAAAAAGTGGAGAGTATACCAAACATAGGTGTTGTGTCAGTTAGGGCAATAATACTATGTGTATGTGTAATTTTTAGTTTGAGTAAACTCAATGTGTGGAATAACTAGAGGATAGGCCTTGCAAAGGTAGATATATTTATATATACACATTTAGTAGATAGACAAATTTGAATTAGTTCATCAATTATATGAGATCTTACTTCCTTGTTTTTACCTTCAAGATCATGTGACCATGTAAGATGACTTTTGTTAAAAGTGGGTTTGGAGTCTTGAATGTCCAAGAATTATGGTCTTTGGCATAAAGAAACATTCTAAAATAATTAAGTATAAGGTTTCATTAGAAGTTGTATAACATATGTTATCATGTTAAGAATTTTCTATCGTCATAGTTTCCTTGTTATTTGTCAATTAAAAGTATACATAGTAATTTGGAAATCTTATGGATTGACAGAAGTTTGAGGTATGAAGCAGATTGAGTTAGTTGGAATAGTTGGAAATAAAAAGGAAGTCAAATGATGGGTTCTCATAGATCAAAGGAATTTTATCTACTGTGGTTACTATAAGGTCAACTTGAGATAGCAATTATTTCAGAATCACTTGGAAGTGAAACGTTATCTAAGGGTTAAGCAAGTTTTGAAAGTAGATATTATGGATCATATATTTGATAAATTTATGATAAGGACTTGAGGGTAATTAAGAAGGTCAATGAAGGATGTACACACTTTGAGGTGGAAACTTGAGGAAGTAAATATTGCACCTTATTTAGAACATTTGGAAATATCTAGTTAATCTATAGATTGTTGATAAAGATGTGACAAAACCAAGAACTTTGGAAAAGGTAGTTGAGTATGTGCCACAATGTTTAACAAGTGAAAGCTGAGAATTATCGTATAATAGGACTTTTGTATCAAACCTAAGTATAGGTGGCTGAGAATCATTATGAAATTTATTCAAGAATTGCTTTTGAGTAAGAGCAAGCATGACATTATAGTTGGTTATTGTCAACAGATTGACAAAGATTGCATATTTTGTACTTGGATATATTTAAAGATGAATCATTGAATCTTGTGAAGACATTTATTCATTCAACTTATCTATTGCATGGTGTTTCAAAAATAGAAATATCAAATAGGAATGTTTGGATGACATTTTGGAATTGGACAATATTGAATATATCTTTGGGAACTAGATTAAATCAGCATAACATCTTTAGATAGATGACTGAATAGAAAAGAGTTAATCAGGTTGTGGAGAATTCTTTTTGATGTATCGCATGGATTAGAAATACTAATGGAAGAAGTATTTGCCTTTGGATTGAGTTGGCATACAACAAAAGTTTTTCATACGTTTTTAAGGAATGATACCCATTATGATGCTTTATGACAGAAATGACAAACATTTGTCAGTTGGGATAGAATAAAGATGGGATCATCATTGGTTCTAATATGCTTAAAGAAATGAATGAGAAGATGAAATTGATCAAGAATATATTGAAAGAGATAGTCGATAGACAAGAAAAGCTATGATAATAGAAACAATACTTTCTGATATTTGTTACTAAAGAAGAAATTCTTTTAAGGGATAAGCCTCATAAGAGCTTTATTTTCTCGAGGAAATCATCAAAGCTGGTACCAAGATATGTGGGACCCTTTGATGTGTTGAAGGTTATGAATCCAGTTTCTTATGGATACAAGATCCAGGAATGGTGCTAGTGGAGCACATCCAAATTCTTAATCAGTGTAGTGTTAAGCTACATAGCAGAGATTTCATTCAGTATTGGATCCAGTAGGACCGATATTTTGATGATAGTGCTACTTGGGAGGATGATGCGATGATTGAATGCCATATTCCTCTTTTGTTTTCTTAGATTAGTATTTTCTTGATGCATGAAATACTTCAATACTCTAATTTTGATTTACATGTTGTAAATTTGGATAGTATAGATGGTACTATTATTGTTATATTTGATTTGAGACCACAATTTATGGTTAATGTTTATTATGTTGAGAAAGTGTGTTCTTATTGATAGAACAATAAGGCATTGAGACGATGTCTCTTTTCAGAGGGGAAGGATGTCATGAACCCTATTTTTCCATAATTATTTAATTAGGAAAATAATGTTTATTTTTTGCAAATGAAATGAAATTGGAATTGTTAATGAAATAAGATAGGAGATCGAATGCACTGAAATGATTTATATACAATTGAATGACCAGTAATAATTTTTATTGTAAAATTGGGATTGTCATTGCTAATGAGCAACTGAGTGCAAGTGAATGTAGGAAAAGGTGAATGTGGATGAAGGTGAGAACATGGTTCAAATAGAGTTGTCTTAACTCGTGGATTTTGTTAGAATAGATGAAATCTCTCACACACCACATTAGGATTTATAATTTGCATCTTGAAAAGATGGATGATTTAAATAACCTTATTTGAGTGTTTGTTTAAATTGGAATGATGAATTTGGAATGAGCAGAAGATTGATTTAAATATTTATACATGAGCATTTGTTGCAAGTTTTGAGTGGTGGTTTAATTAAATCCAAGTTGCATGAGTGATGGTGAAATATTATGTCTTATTTTTGCTAATGGGTTAGATATGAATATTGATCGTAGGTTTATACGTTCTTTATGTGTAGATATGTATAAATGTATGAAATATCGTACTTATGAGCTTACTTTTGTAAATTGGATAATAGTATAATATATATATATATATATATATATATATATATATATATATATATATATATATATATATATATATATATATATATATATATATATATATATATATATATATATATATGAGAAATTGATTCAATCATATACATATATATCTATATAGTTATTATATATATCCAATTATCATGAAATTTAATTACTTCATGACATAATCATTTGAGATTAATATATATATATATATATATATATATATATATATATATATATATATATATATATATATATATATATATATATATATATATATATATATATATATATATATATATATATATATATATATATATATATGTATGTATCTGAGTTCTAATAAAAATTTGATCATAAGAGAGAAAATAGACACCATATGGGAACATAATAAGAACCTCTCTGAGCCAACTGAAATTCTTGAGTGTTTTGCTCAATTCTATAAGGATCTATTCTCCGTGGAACCAGTTAGGGAGGAACAGGATAATGCTAGGAAGATAGTCATGTCTTTGGTCCCCAAACTTCTTGATGAGGAAGATAGTAGGATGATTGAAAAGACTATTTCTAAAGAAGAAATCAGGAAAGCTATATTGGCCCTCAATAATGACAAATCCCCTAGCCTTGATGGGTTTTCGGTAGAATTCTACAAAGAAAATATTGAATGGATTGTTGATGATCTTCACTCTCTATACAGTGAGGCTATACACATTGGATCCTTGGGAACAAATATTAACCAAGGTCTGATCAAGCTTATTCCTAAAGAGGGTGACAGAACCCTAATTAAAAATTGGAGGCCTATTACACTGTTGAATGTGTCATATAAAATCTTAGCGAAGTTGACTGCATGCAGATTGGAGAAAATATTGCCTAAGATTATCAGTTCTACTCAAACACAGTTTGTTAAAGGACGGTATATACTGGAGAACCTAATCACCTATTGGGAATCACTCCATTAGGCAAAGGAATTAGGGCAAAATGGATCCATGTTACTCATAGACTTTGAGAAAGCTTATGATAGAATGGAATGGGAGTATATCATTTAGATGCTTCAATCATTAGGCTTCCCCCTTGGATTTTGTAAACTAGTCAGAACTCTATTATGTGATGCCAATGCCTCTATTGAAGTAAATGGGATAAGGTCTTCCAAGTTTACACTAACTAGATCTATCAGGCAAGGATGTCCTCTAGCTCCAGCCCTATTTGTCCTAGCTACTAATGCAATGTTCTACTTACTTAAAGACTCCTCTATCACTCCTCTTGTTAGGGGCATATCCTTACCTAACAAAAAGGAAATCTGTAATGTCCAATTTTCTAACGACATTGCAATCTTAATTAAACTCGAGGAAGAAAACCTTGCTGCTTTGCTAAAAAATATTGATCTATTTTGCCTAGCTTCTAGCAGCAAGATTGCTATGCACAAATCCAATCTCCTTGGCTGGGATGACAACCCCCCGAACTATCTTTCAAGACTCTCTCTCAATTGGTTGGGCCCTACCTAGATTGTAAAGTACCTAGGTATCCCTTTTTCTGTTCTTCCAAATCTAAAAGAAATGTGGGAATGGGTAAGGAATACGATTGATAAGAAGCTCTCTAAATGGAACAGGAACTTTCTGTCCTTGGCTAGAAGATTTCAAGTGTGTCAAAAGATATTGGCATCATATAATATCTATTTCTCTTCTGCTTGGCTATTTAGAAATTACCAATTCAATCATGTTCAAAAATAGATTAGGGAATTCCTATGGTCAGATGGAAAGGGTGCTAGGAAGTAGCATGCAGTGAAATGGGAGTGGTGCACTATGCATAAGCTATTTGGTGGGATGGGGTTGAAAGACCTCAAAATACAAGGCATTGCCCTCACCTCCAAGTGGATTCTTAAGGCCATGGAAGGGAATGAGTGATGGAAAATTTTGTTAAGAAATAATATTGCATCCTTGATCCCTAAGAAAGCTAGGAAATGGAAGGATCTCCCCATTCTTGACCTTCTTCTTGGACAGTTAGAGGTATCCCCTGCTGGTTCTGAGATCTTTAAGTCCCTATGGAAAGCTTGGGAACAGGTGAAGCACTTGGTACACATCAAAGTGAATGGCACTATATAGGGACATATTGCCAATAATAGATCAATATGGTGGAATCTATTTCATAATGGAAAACCATTAGCTGCTCTCCAAGGCTACTCTGCACTGAAATGGCACAATATGGGTATTAAATATTTTGAACAGATATTTGAGAATGGCCAATTGAGATTATGGGAGGAGCTGAAACTTACCTTCTCTATCCTGACATCCCAGAACAAGACCTATAACATTGTTAAAATGTCTTTATCTTCTGCTCTTCCCCCCTCTCACCCTTGTCTCCTCCACTCCCCCCTCTCTACACTTTGTTGGGCCGATGGCACACCTCTCCCCGCCCTTAAAGCCAAATGCAGATATTCTTCACTTACCGAGGCTGATACCATATTTCTACACCTTAATAGTTGTTGGGGTCTAAACTGGGAACCAAAGGACTGGAAAGATAGGTTGGGTAAGTTTTGGATGACCCATAATGAACCAAAAAACCAATTCTTTGGCTGATGCCTACTGTTAAATAAACTCCCCATAAAAGATAAGGAGGGTAATTGCTTAGACTGTAACATATGTAGAGTACCTGAAACTGTGAAACATATATTTTTTGAATGTCATTTTGCAAAATAAATATGGAGATTGTTCGGCTTTAATCTGGAATCTAAGCTTGTTGAATACATAGATGTTATTCTAGGCTATATCAAGGGCTATAGGAAAACTGCAAATATCTTTTGGTCTTGTTTTTCTTTGGAGGTTCTTTGGCTCATTTGGAAGTATCGTAGTGATGACATCTTTAATAACAACACCAGACACCTCACTGAGTCTCTTAGGAGACTCATTTTTTACTCTATCTCTATGCAGGTCACTGTTGTAATTAAGCTGGACTCAGATAAATTTCACAGATGGATAAAGGAAGGAGCTACTACAATGTGCATCCAAGAGTTATCTCACGGTTTCACTTGGGAGAGGGATGAACCGGGCAAGGCTGCATTTGAGCAAGCACTAATGGCCTTCATGAGGCACATGGAGTGTAGACAACTACACATGGAGATCACTCAGGAGGAAGTTGACCTGATCCATGAACGCACCTCACACCCCCACAAACAGGCCATACTTGATGGTCGAGTGGAAGTGTGGTAGGATGGAAAATTGGGATGGGTGGCTTGGATCCCCCCACTGGGAGCCAACTCTTCACAAGAATCTGAAATCTTATTTACCTAGTTCTCTAAGGTTGTCCTTTTTTTTTTTTATAAACAAGTATATCTAATGTAATCATCTTCTTATAGTGGAGGTGCTCGTTAACTGTATATTTTTGTGCATGCACCTTCCCCTGGTGCCTTGATACTATTGAATTCAGATTTTCCTGATGATATGTAATGTTTATATGATATCTAATCCAAAAAATAATAATTCGATCATGGACTTATAAATAAGTATGTAATTATCGAATATGTAAATAGATTTGCAGAATTAAATTATTTTATGAAAATCCATATTATATATATATAATCACAAGAAACAATTTATTAAAGAATTTGTCAATGAGTTTAATGTTTAATATATATATAAATGAAAATTCATTATTTATTTATATATAAATATAAATAAAATTAAAAATATTTAAAAAATAAAATAAATAATAATAAATGATTTAATAATGATATAGTGGAAAGCGACTTAAATTAAAAACTAACGACCGAGAAGGGGTGGTTTTTTCAATGCAAGTAAAGGTTAATGAGGGAGGTCGATAGTAATATCGACCAACCCCCTTATTTAAAAGGAGGGGTCAGTATTACCACCGACCACTCCTCCTCTTCCATAAACAAATCACAATGTGTAATACTGTCATTAACCCCACGTTGTAGCCACTAAGACTTGGAAAATTATTAGACACATAGCTAAATGCCTTGCAAAAGAGTCGGTATTAATGGTGACTCAAAGAAAACAGTGAGTTAAGAGAAGGAAGTCGCTGGGTTGGTATCAACTATGCATGCAACAAACACATAGAGTTTAAGATGATCATGAACCTTGCAACCATGATGTGTTTGAAGAGATGCCAAACTAATTGAATTTGAATGAGAAGAATTCATTGCTGCAATGGTTGGGTGTATTTAATACAAGTCATAGTCGACAAAGGAGGAAAGTCGACTTGGCATCATGAGAACTTAGAAACCGTTTGCAAGGGAGTCGTTATTAATATTTATAAATGACATGTGCAGTGTGGTGTCACATAAGAAGTTAATGGATAACTTTGCATGGTGAACACATAAGTGTTCAAAACCATTTATGACTATTATGTTGCAATCAAACCATGTGTGGTGTCATTTAGAATCAATCCACCATTAGGAGAGATAGCCCAAAAATAGGAAAGAAGGTAGATGACAACACTATATATATATAGACCATTCAGTTGGAAGAAAAGAGGGGAGATGGATGCAAAAAAGGAATAGAGAATGGAAGATAGAAGAGAATAGGAATTTGATATTTAGGAGAATGATGACCAGGCATAGAGGATTGGTTATGATCATCTTGGATTTAGCGTCAAAATTAAGATTTGGGCTCTTGAACGAGCATTAGTTGTTTTATTATTATTAGAGAAATTCTTAGAATATAGAAAGGATAAGAACTAAGAATAAAGATCTCGTGAGATAGAATAGCTCAAAGGTGGAAAGCATTAGAATCTGGACATATTGCAGACAATTTTAAGTTATCACAGATCATAATAGACTTGGATCACATTTCTTGAGGTAGACACAAATCTAGCATGTTTTGTTGTAGGAATCTAAGAGATAAAGAATTTTCTATTTTTAGATTTATACAATATTCTAATGAAGGAATTAGAATCATGATATGAACCATTTTTAATTGCTTTAAATTACGTTCATGTAAATATATGTGCAATAATGAAATATTTTATTTAAGTTTGTTGATAAACAAAGTGAAACTCTCAGAAATTTAGATCAACAAAGCCTCTAGAAATAGAGTAAGAGGTTAGAGAGAGAGAAACTTTGAATTTGAACAAAAAAGAAGATGAAATACTAGGATAATGCATTATTAAATAGTGAAGCTTATTTTGATTCATGAAGAAAGACTTACACTTCCGAATTTGATCCTTGAATTAAAAGTAAAGATGATTATTAGGTGTCTCATTTGAAAAGCCATATAGATAGGCGCTTTATGAATTTTCATCATGTTAGATTGTTGTCATGGAGAACTAGTAAAATCTGTGAGTTGATTTCTTTAATCATGGAAAGTCATATATTAGTATTAAGCTAAACATGTTATTTGAGAAAAGAGAGACGAACCAAAACACGTGGAAAGATATAGAGCTTAGATGATATAAACATGGAAATTCTAAACCATAAGAAAGGGAATGCAAGTTAATGATTACACTTTTAAAATGTTTTGGTAATTGAATAAAAGAATGTGTACTCATTTTATTCAATTTATATGTAAAGATACATACATGTGTTAGACCTCCTCAATATTAAATTCTTGTCTTTAAATTGATGTAAAGATAGAAGTGAATGATTGTTTCCTTTTCAGATGCATATTTTTTTATCCATGAAAGATTGCTTCCTAACAGATAGGATTGGTTGTAACAAAAGATTGATTATTTTTATTTCTATTCAACGAAAGATTGTCTTCTTTATCACTGTATTTTTATCTTGCAAGAAATATAAATCTAGAATTGAGAAGCGAAAGATTGTCTTTTGTGTATATTTATTCTAGAATTATATGAACAAAGCTAGATAGGCTTGTGTTTGTGGAAAGTTACCTTCCAGGATGGGTGCCGAATGTGGAATTATAGAGAAAATAGTTTGCTTTTCTAAACTATCTTTTATTGCTATGCATGGCATTATACTCGGTCGAGTAACTTATTGACCATTGAAACAGATGGATTTATTTATGCTCTCTACCACATCCTTGATTGATCTTTCTTATTTCTTAATGGAATTAGAAAAATGAAAATGCATGTATCATCTACGCATGCACCAGATTCCATCTTGTCTTTCAAATTCTTTTTTTAAGCAATTCTTGTAGGGTCGGGTATTCTTGATTGACTAAGAATTCTGGGGAAGTGTAAGTTTCAAGGTTGGGCAGAAAAAGCACCTGAATTTTGTTCTCATCTTCATGCTAAAGATTGCATTGATGATAGCTTGGGTTACAGATCAAAGGACGCATCTCACCCTTTACTTTGTATTATTTTATTGAACTTACGACAACTTGAAATGCCTAAATATTGTATGATTGAGATACTACTTACATTGATTTATTGAATGAAGAATCTTTATCTTTAATAGAAAATTTCATGTTTATTACGATATAAATGGAATGATCAAATGAAGATATGGAAGGAAAAGTAGAATGTAATAGACTTATTAAAGGAATTATGAGTTTATTTAAGAATAAAGAGTTTTTCGGCTACTATTGAAGTTAGCACAATTTACATCTTTATAAAAGATAAAGAGGGAGGAGGAGGTAGTGAGGGGGAAGCTGGTGATGGAGAATCCATTTGAGGAAGGCTCACATCATATTGGACATTCCGCCTAAACAAGACCTCTAGATAATCAGGATCAAACAACCTGTATGCCTTAACATCCTCACAATAGCCAAAAAATATGAGTGGTCAGATCTTCCTCTCCATGGCTTTCCTCTAAACATCTGGAATAAATGCCCAAGCCTCACTACTCAGAATGATGAAACATCAAGCTTGACATGGGACCAAGCCTCCTTAGGAGTCATTTGGCGCAATTCCTTATGAGGCATTCGATTCTGAATATAAGTGACACAATTAACTGCCTCAGCCCAAAAGGCAGGTTGGATAGAACATGATTGAAGCATACAATTGGTCATCTCTTGTAGTGTTATGTTATTTCTCTCAGCAACACAATTATGTTGAGGAGTGCAAGGAACTAATAACTCATGTTGCAAACCATGCTCTGTGCAAAAATCTGTAAAAGCCTGATTCACACATTCTCTCCCATTATTTGATTGTATCCTCTAGATAGAAAGACCATACTACTTATCTACAAATGTCTTAAAGACTCAAAATGAATCAAAGACATCAAACTTGTAATTAAGAAAGTACACCCATGTACGTCTGGAGAAGTCATCAATGAATGTGAGCACATACTTGGACCCTAAAAAAGATGGAGTCAAAAATGACATAAGATCACTATGTACCAAATCCAAGGGTGCCTTAGCACGTGTGGCTCTTCCTATAGGAAAAGGATCCTGGTGATGCTTGCCAAGTGCACAACCTCAACATACATCATCAGTATAGGATATTTGTGGGAGCCCAATCACAAGTGCTTGTGTGCTCATGTGTTGTAAGTATCTGTAATTGACATGGCCAAAATGTTCATGCCAAAGTTTGCTCACTAAATCTACATGTGCTACGAGAGAAACACCTGCACCATTTGGACTCTCCAAACCATCAAACCTATATAATCGAGAATTAGGATCAACACTGCCAGTAGCCACAACCAAATTAGGATCATGGAGATCTCTAATAACCACATCATCTGGGGAGAACTCAACTATTTTACCAGATCCAAAATGACAAATCTGATAAATAGAGAAGAGGTTTTTTGAAATGTCAGGAACCAGAAGAACATCTTGAATACAACTTGCTGTCAAAGGAATAGTACCTGAACCTGAAACTAAAAGTTGTGTTGAGTCACCAATTGCAATTTGTAAAGTATCACTGTGAGCGAGGTAACAAGCTGCTGAGAGTGTGTCATGTGGTGAGAATCTCTTGAATCAATAATCCAAGTGGATGCAGAAAGAGCATGTCCTTTCCCTATAGAAGAGGAAGAGGGAGGCTAAGGAGAAGAAATATGTTGCTACTGCATGGCTTCCTCCAAAGCCTCTAATCATTTCCAACACCAGGAAACTGGATGTCCTTCCTTGCCACAAAAATTGCAAAGTTCATCTGATTTATTCTTAGTCTTGAAGGAAGACTCACCAAACTTAGAAGATTTCTCCTATTTGGAATAGGACTTCGGTTTATAATCAAACTTAGGTGGTAGCTTGGAGGAACTCTCACTACTAGCTAAATCCTTCTTAGGCTTTGGTTTCTGCTTCTTGTTCTCTTTAGATGTCCGAGCAACCAATTCTTTGATCTTTGATCTTGTGAGAGTGTCCAACTGAGATAGGTGAGCCTACTCATGAGTCAAGCGATCACAAAACACATCAAATGTAGGCATGGTGAAGCTTGTATCCAAGGCATTCATAGTAGAATAAAATATGGAAGCAAATATCTAATAGGGACCTCGAAGTTTAGAGAGAATCAGGTAGAGACACTCTGTGTCTGTCTTATTTTTACCACAACTATGAAGGATAGATTTGGTGGTTTTAAACTTGTTCAAAAAGTCCTCAATGTGAGGAAAGGACTCAGGGAACAAGGAAGAGAGCTCTGCCTCAATATGTAATACTCTGAACTCATTGATGGTACCAAAGAGAGTATCAAATTTGGACCACATAGCCTGAGGAGTGATCAAACCTTCAAGGTGAAAAGTAAGTTGTCTAAAACATGTAAGGAGATGACACCCATAGCCTCATCCATCTTATTCCTGTGCTGAAGAATATCAAAAGGACACTACAACTGAGGTTGATCCACATCCAAATAGGACCACAACCCTCGTGATCTCAAAAGCCTCGTCATACGAGCTTTCTTGAGGTGATAGTTCTGGGATGTAAGAAGCTCAATTGAAGAATCTGCCATGTGTACCTGTACCTGCTCTTGATTTATTTTTTTAATTAAGTGATCTTTCAGACTAGACAAAGGATGCAGAAGGGTTTTTTTTTTTTGAGTTTTAGGTGTTCTGATTTTTTGAAGTAAATTTTAGAAAGTAGTAAAATAACACCCCCCATAAGATGATAAACCAAACCCCAGTGCAATCTAAGAGCTAGAAAGAAAGACAAGAGAAAAATAAATCTTCAAACAAATATCTTGTATACTTGGTAAATTTTCTAGAACAATGAACTCCAAATCTGAATAGAGCTCTCCAAGACATTTCCGAACCCTATTCGTTTGCCCAAGTTATGGCTCCTAGAGTGCAGAAAAGAGATTTGACTTTGATGGAAAAAAAAATAGGTACAAAATGAAAAAATCAGCAAATACCACTTCTAGATCGGAATAGAGCTCAAAAATAACTTTCCGGGGATATGATATTTTTCAAAAATCGACTCTGTTTGCCCAAGTTATGACAAAAAAACCTCCCCCTTGTCAAAAGGCTTTCAAAGAGGAGCAAGAGGAGGTGACTGGGCGGAGGTGGCTCTCTGGCTGGGCGGTGGCGGCGAAGCTCCTAGCGGTGGTGGCGGAGGTGCTCCGGGTGAAAGCGACTATGCTCTGGGTGGGCGGAGTGGTGGTGGTTGGGTCCTGGATGGTGGCTCCCGAGCTACTAGCAGTAGCCGGCGGTGAAGAGACCGCCACAGTCTGCTAAGCTCAGGCTGATAGTTACCGTGAGGTGGGGGCCGACGATTACCATGAGGGCTGGTCCCGATGTTTAATAGACCATCGATGGTCAGCGTAGTGGTGTTGGCCTAGGCAAGCTATTAAAATGCCCAAAAATTAATTTTTTCAAATTTTTTTATTTTCTCAAAAAATGTGCCCTAGAAGGGCCAAAATGAAAAAAAAGCCCCAAAGCCAAAGTTCTCCAAATTAGACAAATTTTATATGAAAATGGGGGTTTTTTGGGTGTTCTGAGCCCAATGGTGAGGTCAATTTGAGCCAAATATGCCTAGAAACAAAGAAGCACCCCAGATAAAAAATAAAACTGAAATCCAAGCCTCCAAAAAATCTTCTAAAAAAATCAAGAACAAGTAGCAGCAGATGTAGGCTTTGATACCATGAAGAAGTTGAGAAAATACAACTTCAGAGATCCCAAGAGCACCTGGAAGAAAAATACACGTCACAAGAGAAGATTGGAGACAAAAACACAATAATGGCTCTAAAGAAAAAGATTATCATTCAAAGAGGGAATAGAATAAAAAAGTGCAATACAATTCTTATAAAAGGAGAATATGCAACCCTGAAGATGTGCAACCCTAAAGAAACCCTAAAGGGATAAAGTGTATTTAGTAATTAGAATAATTATTAAACACCTACCATATTATTAAATGCCTAAGTTTAGCTTAAGCATAGAGTATAATAGACTAATAATTAAATAAATAATTATTAGTGAATACAAGATAACTCTAACATATATATTATAATATTATATTTTATTGTATATAGTATATTATATTATACTATATTATACTATATTATATTATATTATACTATATTATATTATACTATATTATACTATATTATATTAAACTATATTATATATTACTGAATTTCAATTTATTAAAAATCTTAAAAATAATAAACCCATATATGACAGTGGCCACTGCTGAAATACTTCGACCATGAGCTATGCCAGACAAAAGTAGGCAGAGGCTTCCTTAACGTCATTTGCACATGAACTGCTAGATATTAGGGTGCATGACCCGAATAATGGGGAACCTTATATGTCGTGATTGTTTTTATCATGATGCACTTGGTAAAACCTTGAAACATCATCGTCATATAATCCCGCAAGCTAATATGTCCTCTCCCTGACCCCCCTTAGAATAGTAGGGCATAACTGTAGGGGTAAGGGGCAACACAATAAATAAGTAAACTATATCATTACAAGCATTACACAACAAATATTTCTATTCAATAAATAAACCCCAAGTATGTATCTTTTATAATTATAATGAACTTATGTATCTTTTATCATTTTATTTTTTATTAATACTTTTTAAAAATCATAATATTTTAAAATCGTTTTAATATATAAAATATAATTTAATTATAACATTTAATCTTAAATTTAAATATTTAGTCATTAAAAAATACCATAAAGGGGGTTGCTCCCTTTCATTTATCTCAATTGTTTTTTTACATTGTTCAGTTACAAAGAGCATGAATCAGAATTCAAAGGGTTTCATTCACCTCTTGAAGTCTTTTGCAGGAGAAAATGCATCCATGTTAACACGCAACACATAAGCATATATGGACATATTGTAATATCCAAGGCTACTTTCATTACATTTTAATTTTTTCTCCCTCACTATGGCCCTAACAACACCTTGAGAGACAATGAAGTCCTGTTTTAGCTATTCCTCCATCAACCTATCTTGTAGCTATAAACACAACATGACAACGAGATATAGTCTTGCTTCTTCTTTGAACAACTCCCTATTGAACTTGCGATGTTTTAGAAACACTTTTGTTCCAAGTCGAGGATGAAATGAAATACACATAGTCATTATTTATTTACTAACAAATCCAACATCCCGATCAAGACACAAATATATCAAATCGTTCTCTACGCAAATCATGAATGTGTGTATTAATAGTTATTTTGTTAAGATTAACTATAGTTTTTTTTGATTGGTTAATGATGATTTCTATTGATATATAAAGCACGATATACATGTAGTTTTCATAATAATTTACCAAAGCCAGTCCATGAAAATAAAGAGCTTACCAACAAAACATAACATCCATGGATCATCTATCACCTAGTTTGCTAACCACTACAATAAAGTTTTTACATACACATTTAAAAAAATAATCTATGATTGTCAAACTAAGAGCCATTTTGCTATCGTAAGTTCCTTGCCTCTTCCTTCATTGTTGGTATCATCATCATGTGGGTCTGTTGAATCATCCAGGTCATCATTGTCCTTAGACGAGAATCCAATCCAAAGGGTGTGCATCTGTGGTTTCTTCCTTAAGCCTCTCAGATGCCCTCTCTTCCTTTTGGAAGATGAACCCAAGCTAGAGTTGTCTTTTGTCGACTTATGGTCGCTTGGGTCCCATTTCTCCACCTCCCTATGAATACCTTGACTCTCCCATGCCATAGATACTCTTCAACTCCATGCAACCTGATTTGTGCAGACGTCCTTCAAACCTCCTTGTTACTATCTGCACTCTAGAGAATGTATGGTCACAAAGGAGGTAAAAATTCACTCAAATGGAGCCAAACCCCATTCAAGAACACAAAGTTGCTTCCCTCCCACGATGTACTCAAAAAAATATCCAAACCTCCATGCCACTCTTCCTTCACACTATTGGTAACTATCCATCTCACCTTCTCCACGCCAACCAACTCAAAATACCATGCCATGAACATGGAGGCGATGCTTGCATTCTAGAGATACTTGTATTGAGCCTTTAAGTACTCCTACCCTAGAAAGATCTTAATCTGAGTCAAGAAATCATGATATTCAAACAAAAAGACATTAGAGATTCTTTTGTCTGAAATCTAGCCCCAGAAGGCCACCATTGGCCTCATCGTCTTCAATGAGAATTTGGGATCCATGCCTGTGCATCTATAAAAGTCTTCTATTTTCTGCTCTTCCACTACCTTTAAAACCAAGCTCTAGGCCTCCGTCGATCATCAAGCAACTCAAATAGCTCTTGCTTGTTGTTGAAGCCAAATTGTCTCCCTTAGAATTAATGGGACACAACTAGCCAGGGTGGTGGGTGATAGTTCTGATACTTAATATAAGTACAGATCCAATAGCCAACAAGATGAGAGAGGGAGGGGGGGTGAATCATACAAACTTAATCATCCATAAAAACATCAGATTCAACCTTGGTAACATATATATCAGTCATATAACCAAAAATTGTCAAACATGCAAACTCAAAAGCATATGAACAATATAAACCTCATAACACCAGATTTAACGTGGAAACCCAAATAGGGAAAAACCACTGTGGGATTTCGGACCCACTAAGAAATATACTCTTCTAGAGTATGCTTGGTTAAAAGCAAATCCTGTTAAAGATTACAAATACATTGCTAGATGTGACCCGGTTAAGGGATTTCCCTCAGATCTGTTAGGATCTTCACTTTGTTAGAAGTGACCTTGTCAAAGGATTTCAAACACTCAAATCAAAATGTCACCTTGTTAGAGGATTTACATATAAGACTGTTTAAGTCCACTCGATTAAGAGATTTCCTGTCACTTTCACAAAATAACAGTAATACAATCTGTTTGCAACTTCACATCTAAAATGCTAAAGTAGATTCCTATTTGTTTAATACAATCTAGACATAGAACTAATCTTGTCTATCTGCTGGGCATCAATACTTTGTTATTCTAACAGGTCTTCAAGCTTCTGTGCTCGGTAATCACTATGTAGCATCCCTGTGCATACACTTGCCCGCATACATTGTTTATCAACAGTTTCCTATTTATAAACAATCTTCTAACCATTTAATCTCCTTGATCACATTTCCCATGATCAATCATAGCCATCAAATCTTCAATCTTGTCCAGGTTCATCTTATCTTTCGATCTGAAAATGTTTTACCCCACCTTGGAACTTGCACATTCACCTTGGAACTTGTGTTAGGGTAATGCGGTTCAATCTGAGCTGTAGATCTTCTTGCCGAATTTCCATTGCCTTAGATTCGTTTAACAAACTTCTTCCATGGCTTACCAATCATTGATCTGCTCCAGCTCATTAGTATCATTCATTAAATATCACATGTAAACATTTAATGCATTTTGTTATAGCTCGGTTACAACTTGGTGAATACTAAACTTCACTCGATAGACATTCTGTCTTCATTAACCGACTGCGATAACCTTAGGGTTTACCAACTAGGTTCCTTAGGGTTTACCGACTAGGTTCTTTGCTTGATAACATAGTATAGT
Organism: Cryptomeria japonica; assembly: GCF_030272615.1. Classification (NCBI taxonomy): domain Eukaryota; kingdom Viridiplantae; phylum Streptophyta; class Pinopsida; order Cupressales; family Cupressaceae; genus Cryptomeria; species Cryptomeria japonica. The sequence continues at coordinate 96,714,308 of NC_081407.1, read as the reverse complement.
ATTAACCTTTACATTTTACAACATATGTATGATGTTAAAACAATCTAAAACATCAAGATCTCATCATTGTCTAACTCGGTAGTAGTTGCCCATTGAATAACTTATCCCCTTTATTCATCATATTCTTTCCTGTGTCTTTACTGACTTCTTTATAATCTTCATATCATACTTCTCAAGATATGGCAACATCATACTGAATTAGAAAATCAATTTCTTGACATCAATGACAAAATAATAATATCAAGATAGTAAAACATCTTTAATCAGTTATGTCCATAATCATCAACAACCTTCTCAATATCCTTATAATGTAATATTGCCAATAGTGGGAAGTGTGGCAAGCATTGTCACCATTAATGCAATGACATCGGGTCCACAACTTGCCATCAACTACCAAACTTTGTTGATGAACTTAAAAGATACAGAGAGGGAGGGTAAATCAGTGCTAGTAAAAATAATACAAATCTGATTATTAATTTCACCAAGTTAAAACTCAATAGGCATATAAGAAATAACACCAAGTATGCAATCACCACATAAAGCATAAACCACATGACACAAGATTTTATACATGGAAAACCCAAATAGGAAAAACCACAGTAGGAGTTAGTACTCACAAGATCCACTATTTGCAGTATAGAGATTTGACCGGTTACCGGTTAGGGGCACACCCTGTTAGAAGTGTCTAAGCCTGGTTAAGAGATTTACAAAAAGGCCTATGAGGACCATCCCTTTTAGGAGCTACCCAAGTTACTAGGATTTGCAAACACAAGTTAATTTGTCACCTAGTTAGAGGATTTAATGATCAGAACTATTAGGATCTGGTTGCACCCTGTTAGGAGTGACCTTGTAAGAGGATTTTCTTTCTGCAATTGTTAGGGAGACAACAAGTACAAATGATCTTAGTATAACACCTTCAGTGTCTGATAAGATCTGCTTCAGAACATTATAACATCACATAGACTTCATTTCTCAACTCCTTTGATCTTCACACTATCAAAAATATAAAATTCGCTCTTCATCTTTCACACTATCAAGCTCGTATATATATATATATATATATATATATATATATATATATATATATATATATACATATACATATATATATATATATATATACATATATGTATACATATATGTATATATATATATGTATATGTATATATATATATATACACATATATGTATATGTATATTTATATATATATATGTATATATATGTGTATGTATATATATATATACATACACATATATATACATATATATATATATACATATACATATACATATATGTATATATATACACACACACACACACATATATATATATACACATATATGTATATACATATATATATGTATATGCATACACATATATGTATATGCATACACATATATGTATATATATATATACATATATGTGTATATATATGTGTATATATATATATATCCTTTCATACCTCATCACACATTTAAAATCATCATAAGGTTGGCTAGAACCTTGTTACAATTTCCTAGGTTCAATGCATCTAGACAATTTTGCATTGTACTCTTTAGTTATGTCGGGCACCGACATAACAAATCCAATTCTGTGTCGTTTTACCGATCTGAGTGATTTTCATCACTACTAGTTAATTCTCCATCAACTAATATGTTTTGTCAAACAAATCTCGTTCACCTGATCGATTTAGCTCTAACAGATTTAATGTATCTTCCTAGCTCTTTCCCAATCATCTGGGGAGTGTCCTCTTTCCAATATTCCATTGGTAGGTTATATAGTCTAATCCACACTAAAACTTCTTCAATCCTCGCTAATAGAGGGGTCAAAGTTGGGCTCCAAGATCTTAATGTAAGCTCCCCTTCCCCTCATTATATGGTCCTCCATTCAAGATATTATCATTAATAATGTTATCTCTGCAAATAACATGAAAGAAGGCATTGGGTAAAGATTTGATGTTACATCCTTGGCCCCATAGGTACATCTTCACACCATTTGAGGAATTTCTGTAGGCAGACTAATCTCCAACCAACTTGACAAATAGACCCCTATATTTGAGTGTTTTGGCAACAAGCTTTCATTCTTCATGTCCTTGATGTGCAGTGCAACTCTCTTTCCAAGAACTAGGCGGGCTTCAGAACCCACATTTTTTGATCTCCGTTCTCTCTTTGTTTAGGGGTTCTTAGTATCATCCTATTTTTTAAGGCAGTTTGGAGATTTATCTTAAACCCTTGCCCTGAATATCTCACAAAATTTTGAGGAAGCGACCTTTCTGTCTTCCTCTTCCTCGACCTAGGAGAAACACCCGTTGCAGACCTTGGCTCTCTATCTCCTCTTGTCATAGATTAATTACTAGGAATTGCACCTTAGTATGCAATGGGTACGCCGAAAAGGTCTGGAAAGCTAGTTATAAAATTTTTGGTCTATTTTTTGCATACTAAGAGGGAAACATTTAGAGAGAGGGGGGAAGGTAAGGAGATATATATTGGGGATAAAGAGAAAGGGGAGGCATGGATATGTAGGGGTTTAGTGAGGGAGATATAAAAAGATAAAGATACAGATAATAAGAGAGAGAGAGAGAGAGAGAGAGAGAGAGAGAGAGAGAGAGAGAGAGAGAGAGAGAGAGAGAGAGAGAGAGAGAGGAAAATATATATAGGGAGATGGATTTATAGATAGAGGGAGACATGTCTAGAGATAGAGGGGGAGAGGAAGATAGAGGTAGAGATGAAGAGGGAGAGAAATAAATAGAGAGACAAAGAGGGTTAGTGGGAGAGATAAAGATAGACATGGGGAGATAGAGAGGGTGCGATAAATATATTTAGAGGAAGAGGGAGAGGAGAGATGTAGATAGATATATCTATGATGAGATAGAGTGATTTAGAGATCAAGATATAGAGAGATATAGAGGTGGGAGAGGGAGGAAAAGAGACTAATAGGAGACAAACAAATAGAGTGTGGAGGGGTAGACGGAGAGGGAGATAGAGATAATGAAGGGAAAATAGGGAGTGCCCATGCACATGTGTGAGTGAGAGAGATATAGAGATAGAGGTCGGGAGGAATAAATAGGGAGTGTGTGTGCAAGAGTGTGTGTGAGAGATATGGAGATAGGATCCAAAGATTAGGAAAGGTGGAGAGAGGGAGAGATATGTAAGTAGAAATAGATGGAGAGATAATGTGATAGAGATAGAAGGAGACATGAACGAAGAAATATGGAGATATAGAGTTAGAGAGAAAAGAGATATAGATGTATAGGTCTAGCAAGAAGAGTGAGAACAAGAGATGTAGTGGGAGATAGAAATAAGGATAGAGAAAAAGGGAGAGGGAGAGATAAATGGGAGGATAAAGAGATAGATATATGGGAAGAGAAAATGAGAGAGGGAAAGAGATAGGTAGGGGATAGAGAGGGAGAGAAGAAGGGAGATGTGGGGAGAGATAAACAAATAAAAGGAGAGTGATAAGTAGAAGAGGGAGATAGAAGAGGTGGGAGAGAGAGAGAGGGTGGGGGGAGTATATAGAGGTAGATAGACATAGAAAAATATAAAGAGATAGGGAGATAGAGGTAGCAAATGATATGGAAAGAAATATATATAGTGCAGTGAGAAGGAGATAGAGAGAAATTGAGATATATAGATATTAGAGATGGACAAAGAAATGGAGTGATGATTAAGGAAGAGAGGGAGGTAGAGAGATGTAGAGATAGAGAAATAGATATCAGGTTAGGGAGGGAGTGAAGAAGGGAACTATAGGGATAGATAGACAGATACATGGAGAGAGACATGTAAAAGAGGTAGAGAAAGAGAGACAAAGAGAGAAGAGGGGAGAGGGAGAGATAAATCAATATATATAGAGGGAGGGGGAGAGGAAGTTGGAGAGGAATAGATGCAAAGAAGTAGATAGAGGGAAATATACAGAGATAGACAAGGATAGAAAAAGAGACAGAGAGATAGGGAGATAAAGATCATACATAAGGATAGAGATAGAAAGATATAGAGAGGAGTGAGAGGAATATAGCTAGAATTAGAGATATAGAGTTTGAGAGATGGAGGAAAAAATAGAGTGATTGAGAGAGGAAGACAAGGAGGGGGAGAGAGGGAGAGATAGCCAAATAGATAGAGAGGTAGAAATGACCCATAAAATGCCTATAAATTTAGGTTTGTACTCACAAGATTTATAGTTTAGAACTTAGCTTGAATTATAAACATGTAGTTATTGAGGGATATATAAATAAAGAGAGAGAGAGAAGAGATGGGAAGATAGAGAAAGAGGGGACAGGAATGAGAGATAAAGGAGGTGCATTAAAAATTGAAAATATAAACAAAAAATGAAATGCAAGAATGAGCTTAAGTAAGTCCAACAATTAGAAAGTGAATTATCCAAATTATTATTAAAATAAAGTGTACACAATTGGAGAGTGAATTATCCAAATAATTCAATAGTTATCAATTATAGTCTTAGAATAAATTAAAGAATAAAGTTAAATATATACAATCAACCTTTTCTTTTTCTTTTTAATTTTTGAATGCAAATCATCTCTTCTAAAATTATTTATTTATATATATAGTTGTTGAAAATTATTAATTAAATTATAGTGATCAACGAATACAAATAAATTAAATATGAAACCACATTAATTCAATCAATTGATAAATAAACCATAAATAAAAAATAACAATTTATTTATTATATTTAAATAATCATATAAACCTCCTTTAATTCATACATATTATAATATTTCAACCATTTAAAAGAAATCCCCTATTATCATTACTTATCCATTTAAATTATAATTATAAACTCTAATTGAATCTATCTCATTATAAGCTTGTTTTGTATTCCTCATTTTACTATAGAAATATAAACCATACTTTAATTTATTTCTTTGGCCAAGGAAGTAGATTACCTTGGAAAATGTTAAGAAGATAACTTAAAAATGATGATCCCTTTAGAACTTACTCACACGGAGGCTTCTTTTTATTTAATTTAATAGATATTTCCCATAGGATTAAGAGATTCCTAAAGATACATACACATGCCTGAGTCTTATTAAACTCCACCGACTCACCCAAAATAAAACAAAACTATTTCAATCCTTGCTAGTTAATAAGACATGTATTAGAATAGGTGAGCATCCCACTTTAGCCTTAAATTATTTTCAGCCGACTTATATAACATTTCACGTTCTAAGAAGGTAGCCTCCAAATACCAAGGATAAAATCATGGATCTCAAGAATGACTTGTTTTGAGAAGTGATCCAAACCATTGTACAACACACACTTCCGTGTAAAAAGAACGACTCATTTGGGAGAATATATTATTTTTCTGTCAAAACAATTTTTAGATGTAAGTGACAGAAAGATTTACCGGTGTGAGGAACTTAGGTAATTTGGCTAATAATTTAATCAGAAAGATGATTACTGTTTGTGCAAGTGAAAAAGCTTCTTTACACGTGTACTTTTCTTCTTTATGTACACACTCAAGCATGTTCCTCGATTAGCGAATTTTTTTGGCTTCCCCAAAGGAATGTAACTTCATGCATGCTCTGCTGATGGTGAGCGAAGAATGTCAGGAAAGGAAAAATGACAACGAACGGGAGAGGAAAAAAATGGACGAGAAATCTAACGACCAGCTACTTTCCAATCGTCTTGCATGCTTGTTGCACATTATGAGTCGTCGATCTGCAAAGTTAACTCATCTTTCTCATATAATTAATTACTAGAAATTGCACCTTAGTGTGCAATGGGTATGCCGAAACAGGTGTGTAAGGTGAATTAGGAAAAACATTGGTCTATTTTTTTGCATATAATTGGGTAATACACGAGGTCACTTGTTAGGTCATCATGTTGTTTGTGCAACAAAGTTCTCATTTGAGAAGTGATAGCTTCAAATTAACTATGCATCCACTTATAGTGATCCAATCATAACTAAAACAAAACCTTTAAATTGAGAAGAAAATCAAGTTTCATTACCAACAACACATGGTGAGAGTGAGAGAGAGGTTGAGATAGTGCTAGAAGGAGGGAGACATAGAGGGGGGATAGGTGAGAGAGAGATGGATAAAGAGATAAAGATAGAGATAGAGAAGAAGAAGATAGAAATATAAATAGAGTTAGAGACAGAGATGGAGAATAAGGAAAGGAATATGGAGAGGAGGAGATAGATATGGAGAGATAAAAGAGAGAGGGGAGAGGAGTAGATAAAAATGAAAAAAGAAAAATAAAAAGAAAGAAAGGGAGAGATAAAAAGATAGAGATAGTAAGTGATATATAAAGAGAGGGAGAGATATAGTGATAGAGAGAGATAAAGATAACTAGATAGAGTTAGAGGGATAGATCAAATAAGTGGTAGGGAGAGATAGATATAGAGAGGAAAATATATATAGATAAATAGAGGTCTAAAAAGATGGAGGAGAGAGAGAGAGAGAGAGAGAGAGAGAGAGAGAGAGAGAGAGAGAGAGAGAGAGAGAGAGAGAGAGATGGATGGATAAGAGGCATGTCTAGAGATATAGGTGAGAGAGGAAGATATAGGTAGAGATGAAGATAGAATGAGCGAGGAAGAGGGAAAATAGATAGAGAGATAGAGAGAGGTACATGGAGATAGAAAGATAGAAAGATAGGGGGATATAGAGGAAGAGATAGAGAGACATATATAAATGAAGAGGGAGAGATACATATAAATAGATGGTGAGATAGAGTGAGATAGATATCTACGGACATATAGAGAGAGGGGGAGAGGGGGGGAGATATATAATGAGGTTGACAAAAAAAGAGATCTAGGGATAGACAAATAGAGATTGAAAGAAGGTGAGAGAAATAGGGGGAGATAGAGGGAGATATGCACATATATTGGAAGAGGAATAGAGAGATATAGAGATATACACGAAGAGAAAGAGAGATGGATAGAGATAAGGAGATAAATAGGAGGATAGGGAGTGAATGAGAGAGGGAGAGATGAGGAGAATTACATAGGGGAAGATAGAGATAGAGAGAGAGAGAGAGAGAGAGAGAGAGAGAGAGAGAGAGAGAGAGAGAGAGAGAGAGAGAGAGGTGAAGATAATGATATATAGATTTAGAGGGGGACATAGATGTATGGAGATATAGATAGAGATAGGGGGGCAAGAGTGAGAGAGAAATAAGGTGACAAATACAAGTAATAGATATAAAGGTTTAGACCTTAGAAAGAGGGGGAGTGATAGGGAGGGGGGAATATAGAGAGATAAAACTGATAGAGATAGGAAGGGAGAAATAGGGAGTGTATGTTTAGAAAGAGTAGAAGTAGAGAGATATAAAAAGAGGGAGTATGGGGAGAGGAAGACATGGAGAGATGGATGTATATGGATAGAAAGATATGGAGATAAGGGTAGAAAGGGGAGAGAGAATATATATAACTTGTAAAATATAAAGGTGGTGAGAGAGAGAGAGGAAGGGATGGGAGGAAATGGAAAGGGGGAGAGGGAGACATGGAGATAGAAAGATAAAGATATAGGAAGTGATATGTGAAGAGGAAGAGAGGGATATAGAGAGAGAGTAGGAGAGGTGAGGGAAGAGGAATGTATAAGATCTAGAGATAGAGAGATAGAGATAGAGATAAAGATAGAAATAGCAAGGGAGAGGGAGAAATAGGGAGTATGTGTTTGTGTGAATGAGAGAGATATAGAGATAGAGACAAGGAAGGAGAAATATAGAAAGTGTGAGTGAAAAAGATATACATAGAGGGATAAAAATATATAAATAGACATACTAAGGGAGAGAGGGAGAAAGAGGGCATAGAAGTAGATATATATATATATATATATATATATATATATATATATATATATATATATATATAAAGAGGGAGTGAGAGGGGGAAATAGAGAGATACAGGGATAGATATAGTGGGAATGATAGAGGGGGAAAAGAGAGAGATACAGGGAGAGGTAAGAAGATATAGATAGCCCAAAGAGAGATATAGATGGAGATAATAATCAAATGGCATGTTACCCTTAGTATAACTCTTCAAGGACACAACTATCTATAAATTATTGGTATGAAATGACTAATCAATAGTTAGTTGGTCTCTCTTTCTCTCTTGTTCTAAACGTTTAATTTAGGTTTTAACTTGGAATTTATTTTATAATATAAATTAAAATAAATTTCAAATATTTAATTACTCTAGAATAAACAAAATTTTAATAAGACAAAAATACAAGTTAGATTAATTCTAATATCTTTAAATTATTATTTGTAATTCCGTAAGAGGAAATAAATAATTAAAATTAAATTTTAACTTAATAAATAAATAATCTTGAAAAAAAAAGAGTAGAAGAATTAAAATAAATTTAAAAATAGAATATCTAAATATTCTCATCAAATTAAGAAATATTGGAATTCTAAATATGATTATTCTATAACAACTAACATTTTGATAAGACAAATAATTATAAATTAAATTAATTTTAATGATTTTTAATTATTATTTGTAATTTCATTAAAAAAACATAAATAACTAAAATAAATTTTACACTTAATGGAAATTAATCAGTAAAACAAAAGGGTCCAAGGGGTTGAGCTTAACTGGTTAAAACACTGGGTTCTCACTGTGGAGACCCAAGTTCAATTCCCAATAGGGACATCTAAAATGAATTCTAAGTTGTGACTCTTGGTCTTCCATAAAAATGGGGAAGGTCTATGGTCAATCTAATATAAAAATTATTCAAAATACTACCAAAAAAAAAAATCAGTAAAACAAAAGGAAAAGATGAATTAGAATAAAGCTAATTAGGAAAAGATGAATTAATAATATATTTTTAATATTATTTTTTTCTTTCTAGAAACTTAATAATATATTTATTTTCCTACTTTTAGCTTTACATTTTTTAATATTATTTTTTTCTTTGTAGAAACTTAATAATATATTTATTTTCCTACTTTTAGCTTTACTTTTTTAATATTATTGTTTTCTTTGCAGAAATTTAATAATACTTTTATTTTCCTACTTTTTCTTTTTTTAATATTATTTTTTTCTTTGTAGAAATTTAATAATATTTTTGTTTTCCTACTTTTTCTTTTTCTATTTTAGAAAATTAGAAAACAAGATAGAAAATCTTAATAAAATAAATAATATTAAAAAAACATTCTTATTAGATATTTTCCTTTATGAACATTCTTTTTCTAATTAATTAATATATTTAAATGTGTATTTTTTAGTTGTTTATCATATAATATATCTTTTTAAAATTTAATTCTATAGTCGTGCATCCTTCTCCTAAATTGTTGAAATAAAGTTAAATTAAATTAAAAAATTAAGATAAAAGAATAAGTAACTCTTGAAATGAAATGTCTTCGGAACAAAAAGAAATTATATGCATATCGAGGATTATGACTCATATATATGTATTTAGTCAATAAGTGTACAAGAAAAATAATTTTCGTAATTTATAATGTTAAAAATTGTACAATTAGACTTTGGTAAATAAAAAGATTGAAAAAATTAAACTTTGGTAAATAAAAAGATTGAAAAAATTAAAAGTGAAAATTTGTTTGTGATTGGTTCAAATTAATTTTTTTAATAACTAATTAACTGGAAAAACAAAAAACTCATTACAATAGTATTGCCTAACTACAAATACTAATAATATATAATCTTGATTATTTTTATGATTATAATTATAATTTTATAAATTAATCCCATGAAACCCTCTGCGGCGTAATGTTAAACCTCATTTAAAATCAAACCTTAGGGAAACTAATGGATTCCGCCATTGCAAGCAGCGCAGTAATTGGTGCCTCCTCAGCAACGACAGCCACCATGCCGATGGCTCGCCCACGCGCTCTCGCCGTAACTTGCCATTGTTATACAGATACAAGATTTTCTATAAAACCCTTTTCGTCTTCTACTTCACTTCGGGTGTCTTGTTAGCCATTGTTATACAGTCCTCTCGCCGTAATTTGCCATGAAGAGTTGCAATGCAAAAGGAAATCGATTAGATGCAAAGTAACTCAGTCAAGGGATTCGGGGTACTCTCCGCTGTCGAGCGATAGGCCACCCCCAGAGATGGCGCCTTCGTTTCCTGGGCGTGATTTTGATCCCTGGTTCGTGCGCATGGACCCTCTCTATGCCGGCAGAGCCACGAAGGAGGAAAGAATTGATTGCTACATCAAAACCCTCGCCACGGTTCGTGGAAGGTAAGTTTTTTTTAATCTTCTTTTGCTCAAGTGTCTTGTTATGTTGAAGTTGGTGCCTGACCTGTCAATTTTTGTGCATTAAAGCATGGTATATTTCTTTGGAAGATGTCATATTGTTTATTTATGAAAGCTTTGATGATTTACTAGGGGAAAGGATCTGTAGTTGAGCATGTTTCAATTCTTGTGATAGAAGTTGTTAATTTAATACTTCCATACTTCTGATTTAATATCCAAGTTTTGTACAACATTGTACCAATAGTTGTATGATAAGTACCAATAATTGAGTGAAATATACCATATGATGTGAAAAGTAACCAATCATATGATGTGAAAAGTAACCAATCATATGATGTCACATCAATGGGGTCCTTTTGCACACCTATCCGTCTCACATTTTTTTTGGGTTGTTTTGGACACCGCAAAAAAGATTTTGATCTGGCATCATATTTGATGGTGTGGCCCTAAAACCTTAAGCACAGGACTTGCCAAGTAAGCCGCTGTCCACTGTAAAAAAAATTAGGTGTGATTTGAAATTTCCACGTAAGATTTTAAGAAGCACGAAGTTAGGGTGCACAACTAGTGGGTCCTCTCCCCTATTTCACTCATCCCACTTTACTAGTTATGCATTGTATGCTTTGTATGTTAATAATGCTGGATTAAGTGTTTTATTTAAAGAAGAGTGTGCTTGAAATGCACCCTTATACAGTCAATTTCTGAGGTTAAGGTTATCAGAAGATCAATGAGCTCACTACTTCTTAGTTTTTATCTGAAAACTGTGCGTTCTCACTTTTCAGATTTGTGCACCCAATATTATTGACCTTATCATGTTTTACAGTAAACAAGACCTTGTCAATCCATATAAGGATCACCTAGTTGGCATGTGGAAATATTTTTCTTTATGTTTACCCTACTAATTGTTGAAATTCTTCTCATGTTAATAGCGAACTTTATTGAAGTTTTCTTGGTTTAATTTGTAATTGGTTGGCCTTTTGCAGTGAGGAAGCCGCTAAGAAATCCATATGGGCGGTTTCTTTCAAACGTTACTATGGATTTGGGTGCCAGATGGATTTGTTTACATCCGCTAAACTTTATGGTATGAATTCAAATGCTCATTCTTAACTTTTTGTGGAACATGAATTTATATCATATTGTTGCGCTCAATTTTTCTCCTAAGTTAACAAGTTGGAATCAGGTATAGGTACATGGGTATTGGAATTTTTTTGGGATTGTTTTTCTTTTGGGCACGTCTGTACAAATATACAAAATCATAAATATGTGCATATTTGTAATTAACAAACAAGAATTAAATTCAGAATCCTACAAATAGTCAAATACATATGATAATCAAAACCAACCTAAAAACATGAGTTGAGTTATTTATTTAATTTTAAACAGCTCCTCCATTCTTATAAATTTAAAATAATAAAAAATTATAATACCTAAACTTTGCATGCAACAAACAATTATTAATATATATTTATATTAAATACTGTGTCATATAATAAATATGAATATAGAATATCTCATATTCGTAAGTTAAGATATTAATATCTAAACAAATTTAATAAATATTAATATATTACAGATCAATTTTAAAGTAGCAATAAGTTATAAAATTATTAATAATAAATATTTTATCAAAAATAAATGTAAAATGTGTTTGGATTTGGAATTATGTTTATAAGCTTGTAGAAATGCAAGTGGGGATCCGACAGATATCAGATAGAGAGTGATGGTTTTTAAATGAATTTCAACGTTTCTTTTCCTTAGTTTTAATGTGCACCAAATTTCTAACTATTTGGTTGGAAACCCCTAAACCCTATGACAGGCTAAATCTGATGAAAATAATTAAATGTAGCTCCACAAAAGCCCCAGGAAAGAATGAAACATGATGTTTAGGTTTCTCCCTTCCCCTTTGAAATCTACACTTGTGTCTGGAATTGCTCCATAAATGAATTTTATTCGTTGGAATCTCCTAGGTTTTCTTTCTAGTTAAATCTTCTAAAATTAAAAAAATTACTATGAGCTGACATTAATGCATTGTAGCATATGTTTGGAGCATTTGTAGGGGTTGCAAAGGAGGGCTACTTACTGTAGACGCCTAAAACTTGCACACTTAATTAAATAAATTTTATTTGTTTAATTATCATTTATTTACCTATTAATTAAACTAGGGTTTATTTAATATATCCCTTTTCTTGTAGACCAACCATTAATCAAATACAACATTTGATTAATTCCCCTCTCTATCAATTAATTGAATAAATTCTATTTATTTAATTAAATCCCCTTTCCACCATTTTAATTAAATTTACATTTAATTAAAATCTTTTTTGCAAATAAATAAATCAATATTTATTTATAACCCCCCCGTTGCCTTTTCCTACAAATGCAAGCTGCATTAATTTTAGTTGAAATAAATTTTTTTATTTTAAATAAAATTCATATTTATCCCACTTGCATTCTCCTACATTTTCCATTAACCTCCTAATCATTCTTTTAGAAGTCCTCAAATCTCACTTAACTAGCCTAAATTCCTCTAATCATGTCACATCTCTAAAATTGAGGGAGCCACTTCTCCAAATTTGGGGAAAGTCTTCAAAATGTGTTGAAGACTTAACCTTTTTCAACAAGCTAACCTTTTGAGTTCCCCAAATTCGTAAGGCTCTTACAAATTAGCCCCCAAAGTCTTCTAAACCATTTAATGCCTCTTACAAGACATCATCCTAGCCCATGATGGTTGTCTCTTTGGCCATCTTCCAACTTTGCACAAGAGTTTAACTGTTGGACAATAGCCTTCATCCTTGGATAATAGCTTTATCCAATGGCTCATCCTCTTAAGGTTAACCCTCAAAGCTTAATAAGCATCTAATGCTTACTTAACATCCTCGCAGGCCTCCTCATGATGACACTTGTCAACGTGAGACTGGGTTGAAAATCTCACATGAATTGATAACTTTCAGTTTTGACCCTACTTAAGCCAACTCAATCTTGACCATCCATTTGATCATTTCTCCTATAAATAGAGCCCATTTCTTCAATCTAGATATCCAAGTTTTATCTATCTCCACTATAGTCTCATAACACTAAGCATCTTACCTCTCATAGCATTTTTAGATCATTTTGATAGCATTATACTCTAAAAATAATCATGTTTACATATCATGTCTTAGTATATCATGCTAGTCTCATATCATATCCATATCATGTTCATGCTAGCTTAATCTCACACCAATCTTATCATTTCGCACCATATCATAGTTTCATATCCATATCATCATCTCATCACTAGGATCTTAGTTGCATTCATCTAGATCTTAGAAACATAAACTATCTCTCGTTCTTTGAGTAGTCATCCCAAGATCAAGTGCTCTTCCAAGTTGAGAGCCACCTTGAATTGAAGGGATCCTTGGAGATAGAGAACAATGAGATGTGCTTAGGGATTTTGTTTCATTTATTTGTTTATGATTCTAACCTCTAACATAATGTTTTATTGGTGTGCTTTACTTGTTTCTCTCATTTGTAGGATTCCACACTTCAAGGCATACACTTACAATTTAAACCTTACAGTTGTTACACCATAGCTTCATTACATGTTTACTTGAATTAGAATCCTATAACAATAATAAATGAACTACCTCGAAAGTGTTAGTTTTACTTTCAGATTAATAGAAAACTTAGAAAATAGATTTAGTAACTAGAATTAGAATATTTTTTGTTAGAGTTTTCAACTTAGTGAATGACAGAAAGCAAACAAAAATGAGACAAGACATACCTTGGGAAAACCTCCTAGGAGGAAAAACCCAGCAAGAAGAGATCCTCAGATCTGATTATAAATTATACACAATATTCTGATTACAACACGTATCTCTTTAAGAGGTCTGATATGACCACACTTAGGGCCGATGTAGATGGTTAATCAGTATCAAATCTGCACCTCAGATCTGCACTTTTGTCTTCATCAACCAGCAACCTGGTCTGCACTTTTGACACCTTATTCTTGACAACAGTTCACCCCTTTCAATGGAGATATCCACACCTAATGTTTACACCTTGGCAGCAAATGTAGTTCGCATTCATGCACAACAGATAACTTACTAAATTCGCTTCAACTTTAGAGCTAATTCACATTTGTGAAGGAAGATGTGATGTAATTAATGAGGTCAAGTTATTCTTCATTTATATGTGGCAAGCGACCTATTTGAGGTCGGCTTAGCGCCAATTCTTTTATTTATTTTATCCCTTTTTGTGCGATGTCTTTTGGGTTATAGGGTCGGCCCTATTAGAGGGAACACGTTTCCCTTAGAGTGGCCTGTGAGAGGGGAGAGAAGGGCCCAACCCTTGGCGGATTCCAATGTTGCCTTAAGGCAATTGGAATCCGCATCCTACCTAGTTACAATCAACACTCCCTCTTAACTAGGGAGGAAATAATTACATAATCAGAATATCATAATCTTCCATCTTGCACACAAGCAAAGGATGGATTACATAATTGGAATGTTGTAGTCTTTCATCTTGCACACAAGCGTAGATTGGATTTACATAACATAATCTTCCATCTTGCACACAAGCATAGAATGGATCCACCTTACATTTCTTGCAGAGGGTGGAGAGGATCTTTTCTACCATCTTACATTACCTGCAGAGGATGGTTATATTTTCTCTTCTCCTTGAGAAGAATACCACCTTGCATTGCCTGCAGAGGGTGGTTGATACAATGCAATGTATCACTGAGGTTGAGACTCCTTCTCAACCAATGTTTCATTTTCCACAACACCAAGTCTATCTCTGAAGTACACAAACTTCACTCTCGATAGGGGCTTGGTAAGAATATATGCAATATGATCATTAGTACTGACATACTTTAGCTGAATGGCACCTCTTTGCACCATATCTCGAATGAAGTGATAATGAGTCTCCACATGTTTTGACCTGTCATGAAACACCAGACTGACAGACATCTTTATACAACTCTGATTATCACAATGAATAGCTGTAGATTCTCAAGGTTGTCCAAGCAACCCAACAAGGAGCTTACGAAGCCACACCACTTCTATAGAAGCAACACTTGCTGCAATGTACTCAGCTTCAGCTATACTTAGTGCTACTGAGGACTGTTTTCTGCAAGCCCAAGAGATCACTGCGGATCCTAAGTTGAAACAAATGCCAAAAGTGCTTTTTCTGTCCTTGACACTTCCTGCCCAATCTGCATCTGAGTAACCTTCCAGGGTTATTGGAGTGTTAAGTGGATACTTCAGCCCATAACCAATTGTGCCTCGCAAGTATCTTAGGATGTGCTTGGCTGCAACAAGATGAACATGTTTAGGCACACTCATGAACTGGCTGAGAGCATTCACTGCATAGTATATATCTGGTATAGTGTTAACTAGATACATCAAAGATCCAATCAATTGTCTGTACTCAGATGGATCTGTAAAATCAGAGTTAGCTGCAGAAACACTCAACTTCTTTAAGTTAGATTCCATAGGAGTAGACATGGGTTTACAATCCATCATTCTAAATCTTTTCAAAATATCAATAGAATACTTTCCTTGACTTCAGAAAATTTCGTTAGATCTTTGCCATACTTCTAGTCCTAGAAAATAATGCATTAGACCTAAATCTTTCATTTCAAATTCTGAAGCCAATTCTTTCTTACATCTAATGATAAGCTCATCTTTACCAGTAAGAAATAAATCATCCGCATATAAAACCAGAATTAGCATTTCATCATTGGATATTTTGAAGTAAATGTTAGAATCAACACCATTCTTAGAAAATCCTAAACTTAACAAGTATTTATCAATTCTTTCATACCAAGCACGAGGGGCCTGTTTGAGGCCATATAGAGCTTTCTTCAATCTACACACATGAGTATCTCTTTCATGAATCTCATAACCCTCTGGTTGTTAAATAAATAATTCTTCCTTAATGACACCATTAAGGAAGGCAATCTTAACATCCATTTGATGTAGCTTCCAACCTCTAGCTGCAACAATAGCTATTATAGTTCTAATAGAGGTATATCTAGCAACAAGAAAAAATGTTTCTTCATAATCTATGCCTTCCTTTTGAGAAAAGCCACGAGCTACAAATCTAGCTTTATATTTTTCAATACTACCATCAGCATTATGTTTAATTTTAAATAACCATTTAGAGGAAACAACAGATTTACCTTTGGGTCTAGGCACTATGTCCCAAATATCATTCTTGATGATTGACTGATATTCTTCATCCATAGCTAGCGCTTCCAGGCATGATGGTTCAAGGCTTCTTCAACATTGCATGGCTCAGACTCAATGAGGTTGCTCATCAATGCAACATAGTTGGAGAATACTTGAGGTCTCTTGCTTTCTCCGAAGGTGCCACTGGGAGCTGCAAATCTTTCAGCTTCTTGAATGGTGTTTCTCACCCAAAGTGGCCTCTTTTTGCTAAAAACAATGTCACTAGGTATATCAGTGGGATTCATGGGCTCAGGTGAATCATTATGCTCTTCTTGAGGTGGAGGCTCAACAAACTCCCTCTGAATCTCAAGGTTAGTATCAATATTCATATCTTGATTATTATTAACCTCATCAACAATAAGTGAACCTTTTGATTTCTTAAAAACAATATCTTCTTCAAACGTAACACCCCTACTTACCTCAACATACCTTTGACCTGGAATGTAAATCTTGAAGGCTTTGGAGGATTCACTATATCCAACTAGCATCCCCTTCTTTCCGGAAGGCTCCAACTTAGTTTTCTTTTCTTTAGGCACATGAACATATACAAGACTTCCAAAAATTCTCAAGTGGCTGATGTCAGGTTTGGATTCTTTGGAGGCTTCTTCAGGAGTCATATTCTTTAGAACATGGTGGGGACATCTATTTTGTATATATACTGTTGTTCTAGAAGCCTTAGGCCAAAGAAAATTCTGCAAGTCTTGATCATGGATCATAACCTTTGCAGCCTCACCATTGTCCTATTCTTTCTTTCAGCAACTCCATTTTGTTGAGGATTATAGGGAACACAAAACTCCCTCTTAATTCCTGACTCAACACAGAAGTCATAAAAACTGCCATAG